>NC_056605.1:207241-278052 GCF_018340385.1 Cyprinus carpio
AAAAAAATAAAAAAAAAAAATCTTTGAGCCGTTTTGGTGGAAGTGACGGATTGCAAGCTTTGAATGCTTATATCTTCTAAATGCTAATTTTGTCAATGTTTTGGAGCACACTGGCTTATATTTAACCTTAAGACTTACATATTGATACTAACACCCAAAAAAACTTTCATTTATATATCATGGGGACTTTAAATGTTAAGTAAATATCATTTATGTAGTCAAGTATACCAAGTATGTGCTCCTAGCTCATGTTCATTGAGACTTTTCAAAAATTATAAATCCTGATGTATTCTACTCAATTATACACAAAGAGACTTTATCACTGCCTATTTCCAGAAAGCAATCTGAGAAGCATTTACACAGAGGTGGTCTCTATTACAATTTCATCTTGTTTTTCTCTTTGAAACTTGCTAAAAATTCAGAATACAAAATGAGTCTTGTCTTTTAACTGCAGAGACTAATTCAGGTTTTTGGATGGGCCGCCTCTCCAGAGCACCTTCACTTGTGACTCAGAAGATGCAGTATGTTTGTTGTGAAAAATGCACCAGTATGAAATAAGAAAGTTTAGAGCAGGATGCCCTTTACCAAAAGCTGAAATTCATCGAACATTTAAAAACACCTTTCTTTGATGTTACAGTTTATAATGCAGGAAGGTAGCAGGTCAAAAAGTGTTCCTTCGTGCGATCATTTTTTATTGATGCACATGTGGTTTGGAATGCGTTCTGGAGACAGCAGGGTGCTATTTGGGCTGGGGAGTACATTTACCACTGTCACAAAACACTCTGTATTTTCTCCCCCCTTGACTGTCTTCTCTGTTCTTATAAGCTAAACCGCCCCGTCCTCCTTTCTGTTATGCAGTTTCATCATAGTCTGCGAGGACAATACCTGGCTTTGCTTTTGCTCTGTTACTTTTCAGCACTCAGAAGCCTCTCCAAATGAACACAGAGAGAATGAAGCTCTCATTGTTGAACATTCAATAGATTCTCTTGAAGCTGAACGGAAGTAACCACAGAAATAAAAAAGGTGCTGTAATAATTGTTTACATCACTTTAACCATATGCTCTGAAAAAAAAGAGGCTTGAAGACTTAAAGAAAACCAGTGCAAGGTTTAGGTGTCAGTCTTTTTCTCCAGTTGATGTTTGATCTGAAATAGAGAATAAAATATCTGTAGACCCTGTATCTTCAAGTGCCTATTTTTCTCTTAGTATTTTCATGTGCAGATTGATTAAGAATGTATAATTTCATGTAATTTAATAAGGATAAATCAGAGCTGATTTGTTACTACATATTATACATTATATATAGTGTTAAAAGTAACAGACATTTATTTATAACAAAATACAATACTATTTGGTTATACTTTTTCCCCATAAGCCTCATCTATGTCTATAGTTTCCTCCAAAGGGATTTGATTCCTATTAATTTGCTCACATGTAGTGAAAATTTCCCCATTAAAGTATTTCCCTGATTTCTGATTGTGAAGAAATCTCTAGACATGGAAGTATCCTGATTCTAATCATGTCTCGGGAACAAAGCCTTTGGAGACCAAAGCAAAAGGACTGGAACTGGCACAATGGCCTAGATAGCAGTCTGCGCTCAAAAATCGAAGGGACATCAAAAGGAGTTCCTCAGGGCCCAAAGTGTTGATCCTGTGCTAATTTTGTGGCCTGGAAACTAACACTGTTCTTTCTTTCTACAGATTGACACTTGTTTACCCGTGGGTCTGGCCAAAATGAGCACCAAGAAGCTTTAAAGAAAGCTGCGGCTTGCTGTGCTGAATAGTGCTTAACTGGCTGTTCCGCTAGCAGAACTCCTAAAGAGGGAGTTAAAACTGTAATTTACATCATTAATTTTACACCCTAATGTCTTTCCAAAATAATGCGACTTACTTTCTTTTTGCAGAACACAAAATGTGATATTCTGAAGAAATAGAAACATCCAAACAATCAGTTTACTTAATCAGATTGGTAGCTTAATTGGACTGAAAATCTTCATCTCCTCAATCGATCCGGAATGAGCTGAATCTAAATGCATCTGAACCTGACTGGCGATGGTAGAGACAGAGAATAATCCAATCTTGAAACACTAATTTTCTCCAGTCAGATTAAAACAATTTTTATTTTTTTGTTTTATGTAATGATTTTTACATGTTTATATATGAAGTAGCTCTGGTGACATATGTTTTGTATTTATGCTTTTTTCTCCAGTTCTGAAAGTGACAACTGATGCATTGTTTATGGTTTTCTATAAACAGAACTTTCAGAATCTGAAATCAGATTGTATTTATTCGATTGACAAATAATTGTGCATGTAAACATACTTTTTCACACAAACACAAAGCAACAAGACTTTAGAATTTTAGCGGTTTATTTTTCAATAATATATTCGATGCTACGAAATCAAATTGCTGTAGTGTAAAATTACTAAAAGTCTGCTTTAAAAGCGTGGTTTGTGAAAACATCTGTTGAACTATTAATATGGCCATAATTGTTTAGTGATTTACAGTCCATTAGCATAATCTTAAACAGGCTGGAAGTGGCTGATAGCAGACGGAAGCTCCAAAGCAAATGTTCCAAAGAGTCCATCTGAATTTGCTCCCACCTCCCAACCCTTCAGCTGTTGATTCAGATGATACACACAGACAGATGGAGACTTCATCTTTTTAAGGCTAGTGTGGTGTCTTTGCAGTCAGTTGAAGCTATATATGAGAGCTCTGTTAACTCCTCTAAAGCTCCGTTAAAAAAGCGAATCCTTGGGGCCAAAGACACCGCTGATCGGATGTGCAGAGACAGTGCACTAACCCGCTGAAAACCCTGTCTGCGGTCCAGCTGACTGAACACCGGGCAAGTTCAGCTATTGGTATAATGTTGTGTGTATGCCAGTGTTTGTTTATGTGTGTGCCAGTAAAATTATGTGAGTGATGTGAGACCCCCAAGGCAAGCGTAAGATGGTAATGGCTTCTCTCAGTATTTCTGGAATTCAAAGGGATTCTAGAGGGCCCTGGATCAAGAACAGACTACTGTCATAACAAGTGCAGACGTCAGAGCCTTGGGTATTTTTGAATATCTATGTTTTTACAAAGTTTTATAACTACAACCAGAAGAGATATTTGAGCAGAAGAGCTGGGGAATGAGCATCTGAAAGTTATATACATAAACTTTTATTAGCATAATACACTTTACTGGAATTTCTGCATAAAGGATTTATCTGATAATATGCAACGTTTGCACACTCTGTTCATTAAGTCATATGCTTACAAAGCATATATACTGTTATCACATTTAATTTTACTTTGTTTCACACAAAATTTTGTGGTATACTGCAGTTTTCATCTGTCAGGTACTGTCATGTCCCAATGCTTCCTTGTCACAGTTTCAGAAAATTACCTGATCCTAATTAATCAGTGACAAGGTGTTCTGTAAATAAATTACAAAACAACCTATGATCAGCCTATATTCAGGCTACACTTTGGGAATATGCGCATCCTTCATGAAGAATTAGAAAGGAATGGATCTTACAACAGGTCAAATAAATGAAAAATAATGAATCGGGTTATTTTATATTTGTCAATAGCCTAACGAAGTGTAAGCACAGGTCAGAGAAGTCATTTTCAAATCAAACGCTTTCTGTTAGTCAATGCAGCATATTATGTAACGACTTTAACTGGCTGCAAAATCGTGTTGAGGAAATCTTTAACATAGTAAAATTCACGGTTACATGGATTTCTTCTAAAACCACATGGTTCCCATGCAGGCGTACTGTAGGAAAAAGACATAACAAGTTATAATTAATTTCTTCTTTTTTTTGTGTTCCAGGGCAATAAAGAAAAGTCAAATATATATTTTTGTTGTTCATGTATTACTTTAAACCATGTACAAAAACAAACAAACCAAATTGTCTTAGGTCATGAGTTGTTCGATAATCATGGTGATTATGTACTTGATCACCGTCTCTTGCTTTGATGATTAAATTGCAGCATTGCTTATCTTTTTAATTTCCACATGTATCACACTGTATCATTTTGTTGACGCAAACAGCAGAATCCTGGGGACTTGTCAACATCAATATCTGAGCTGATATTACTCATCCATGTTGCAGCACTAGAGCATTAATTGAAGGATTTTACGTAGGCATGCACTCCTACGAGTTTGTGTTATTCACCCATGCTAAATGCTGTTACACCATCCTCACTCACGTGTGCCATGAATCAACACCATCACCACCCAGATGACTTCACTAATAACGTAGCGACATCTGTTATTTTTACAACATTTTAAACTAATTTGCCAAAATATGCAAAGCTATTGAAATAATGCTTAAAATAACCCTCTTAAACAACATTTAGTTCTGGAAAATTGTGTTAGTGGCTTAGTTTATGCATTTACGTCATTACAACACTGTGCATTTTTCATAAAAGTAATCATTTTGATCAAAACAATATTCTTTGTTGAATGTTACATTGAACTAAATGTAAATAGACAAACTAGGCTGCCAAAACATCATTTTCATGTGTGTAAATCCTCACACTTTGGATTTTTTACGCTAAAGTGCAACATAAATTCAAGTGACAGTTAATCTGAAAATGAGAAAAAACAAAACAAACAAAAAAAAACATTTACGATGGAATAAAGAAATTACTTGTTTCCCTTCCTGCTCAAGTTGTTCTGTAATCACTCAACTCAAGTTCCATTCTGGGTTTTCTATGAGACACTCTTCATAATTTATTTTCAATAAAATTGTGTTTTTGCTGGCTGCTTTTCCAATAAAATGTATTAAATCCTATTTTTTTTTTCATTTTCATTTTGGCTGCTAACAGTCGATTAACACAGTCTATTACCACTGTTTCTCATGGTGGATTCTTGCTGGCATGCAGTTGCATGTGCTATGCTCATGATGGACCGGTATCAGAGTAATCTGGCACAGAGAGAAAATTACTCTGACGAGCTCCAGGCAGAATCACGCATTCTGCTTCCAATCCACAAAGTTTACATATTCTTCCCTCCGCCTCGTGTAACTACTAAATATAGTCAAGAAAGTGGATCATCATAGATAAATATACCTAATTTAAGTGCAATATGTGCTTCCTGAGCAATGTTCTGGGTCGGGATGTGTGGGAATGTAGTGATTTTCTTCCTGCTAAAACCCAGTGGGTTTTCGTTGTGCCAGGGGACGTATGATACAAAAAGCAGTGCCAAAAAAAAAAGCACAGAACTACAGTTCTGTATCACTATATCTGAAATTACAGTCACAGGAGGAACAGCTCACTGACTGCAGAAGGTCAGGAGTATGTGCACAATCTGCACGGCCATTCACACAGGCAAAGGAAATGCAATGGTCCTTCCTGTTTTCCTACCGAAAGTAAGAATCATTTGTTTTGTTAATGGTACAAGTGATGACTAGGCAAGCAGAATATACCATAAACATCGCTGTGTAGGGGAAATAGACTACCCAGGGTGCCTTTTCAAGCCATCTAACATTTTCTCCCTATATGGCGTAAAATGATATGGAAGTTAGTCTCCAACAAGGTATATGTGTGTCAGTTTGGGGGTTTTAGGAACAGAGCTGGTGGGGTTGTTGCATTTGAGGTTTAAGCTTGCTTAACCTTTCATTCTCTGTTCAGGACTGACTAGGCAGTGGTGCGGTCTATAGAGCATCTTAGTAATGGGGTGGCCAGTCTGGGGGCACTGGCCTGCAAGAGGTTGGCAGGGGGAACATCTGTATATTTATGTGGATTCACTGGCGGCGCAGTGCGGATTTAAGCCACAATGATGACCAAAGCAATAGACGGGAAAAGAAAATATGTGAAAAAATTGCATTAAGATCTCAGAGAGTACCCTCACTAATTTTAGAAGCACCATCAGTGATTACTTCTGGAACCTTAAGCTATTACGCTTTTAGCGTAAAAACTATATATTAAAACAATAAAAATACAAATGCACTTAATAAAACAATTGAATAGATGCATATTTATAAGTTAAGCACAAGAAGTCTATTAATAAAATAAATAACTAAGGCTGTCTATAATCAGCTTGCTTCCATTTAATGAGATAAGCCTATTCCTCATCTGGATTAGAAAAAAGTGAGCTTCTAGTCTTCAGTGATGCAAGAGCGTTTGAGCATACTACGTAATCTTTGAGCAAAAAAGCAAGAGCCAATTCATAAAAAGAAAGAAACAATGTATATTTAAAAGCACACATCCAGTTTTGTGTGAGTGAAAGGAAATCCCACTTGCGAGGTGAGATTCGTGCTCCTTGCATTAGATGGATCACATGGCGATATGCGCTCTCGATATGTCAAAATATCACGCTATAGAAACAACCTAAAGAAAATAAATTTATAAAGAGGGGAGAAAGAAAGCGGCCGTAGGCAGCTTCACATGTCTCAGGATCCCGCCACTGCCAGATGCAGTTAGAAATTTACTAAAAACAAGTCTATTGCAAGACATCTGGTGGTGGGGTGGTGGGGGCACCTGGGGTGGCCAGCCAAATTTCAGGGGGGGCCAGTGCCACCCCTGGCCACCATGTAGACACGCCTCTGCTGACTAGACACACCAATAAGAAATAATAACACAGGACAGTTAAAACATGTCATACAAATTGAATCATCCTAAAGTTTCAGTCTTATACTTTAAATGTAAAGGGGTAACTTTAAAGTATAAGACTCAACTTTTGTAATGTAACTTTTTTTTTTTCCCTCCAGGCTTGTTAATGCTAATGCTTTGTTTAAAAAAAAAAAATATTATTATTATTATTATTATTATATATATATATATATATATATATATATATATATATATATATATATATATATATATATATATATATATATATATATATATATATATATATATATATATTATATATATATATATTTTATATATATATATTATATATATTATATATATAATATATATATATATATATATATATATATATATATATATATATATATATATATATATATATTTTTTTTTTAATAATTTATCCTTATTCTACACTGCTCTGTCCTGTCTCCTTTGAATGATCTGATGTTTTCCTGGTTTCATGAAGCCCTCCCAAAGAAATATCATGCAGGCTTCCAGATTGGTCAGCTGGCCCAGTGTATTGTGATTCACTAACCACCTAGTGTGTGTCTAAACGCCAAAAACCTACACAGATGCACATAATACACATTTAAAACAGATGTGCACATACAGTACAGAAATATAAAACTTAAACATTTGTGCACATACAGTATACAAATTCATAACCTACACAGATGCACATATAGTAAGCTTTTAAAATACAGATGTGCACATACAGTACAGAAATATACAACCTAAACATCTGTGCACATACGGTATACAAATTCAAACCACAAATGTGCACATACCAGTATACCAAAAACTACACAAATGTGTACACCAAGGACATACCTTTATACTTCAAGAAATAAACATATCCTTAATAGAAAAAGCTACAGTGGTCACCATATGCATTGTGTTATAAACACCTTAAAGGGATAGTTCACCCAAAAATGAAAAATCTGTTATTAAGTACTCACCCTCATGTCGTTCTAAACCCGTAAGACCTCCGTTCATCTTTGGAACACAAGTTAAGATATTTTTAATCCATGTCACATGGATTATTTTACCAATCTCCTTGCTAAGTTTCTGGACATTGATGGTGTAAGGACCCTTGCTGTCTATAGGAGGGTCAGAGAGCTGTCAGAATGCATCAACAATATCTTAATTTGTGTTCCAAAGATGAATGGAGGTCTTGCGGGTTTGGAACAACATGAGGGTGATTAATGACAGAATTTTCATTTGTGGGTGAACTAGCCCTTAAACGTGTGTTTTGGCTACTGGATCAACTGATGATCAGTAACTTTGAATACAAATTTTTTTAGGAGGCAGCAATGCTCTGCGAGTGGGATTCGTGCAGCATTCGCGAGATTGCATGGGATCAAGTAAACATTTATGCGCTATCGATATGCAAATTCACGCTATAGAAACAGCGTAAAATATAAGGATAAAAAGAGGAGAAGAAAGCGGCCCTAGGCAGCTACACATGCCAGGATCAGCACTGCCAGATGCAGGTTGAAAAGAAATTTACTAAAAAACAAGCTATGTGCAAAGAAATCTGTGGGGGGGTGGTGAGGTGGCACATGGGGTGGCCCAGCCAAATTTCAGGGGGGGCGTGCCACCCTGCCACACGTAGACACGCCGTGTGACCTAGACACACCATAAGAAATAATAACACAGGGACCGTTAAACATGTCATGGCAAATTGAAGAGAATCCTAAAGTTTCAGTCTTATACTTTATGTAAAGGGGCATAACTTTAAAAGTATAACCCGACTAAACTTTTGTAATTGAACTTTTTTTTTCCCCTCAGGCTTGTTAAGTTAATGCTTTTGTTTAAAAAACAAAAAATATTATTATGATTATTATTATTATGATATATAGGATAGAGATACTATTATATATATATATATATCTATATATATATAATATATATATATAATAATAGATATATATATTATTATACATATATTATAGTTTTATTAATATATATGATATATAATATATATCAACCATATATATTATTATATATATATATATTTATATATATATAATAGTATATATATTTTTTTTAATAATTTATCCTATTATACACTGCTTGTCCTGGTCTCCTTTGAATGATCTAGTGTGTCCGGGTTTCATGAAGCCCTTCCCAAAGGAATATGCAATGGGCTCAGATTGGCCGTGCTTGGCCCAGTGTATTGTGAGGATTCACTCAAACCACCTAGTAGTGTGTTCCAAACGCCACAATCACTCATCCTACAGAGATGCCGCCCGGCTGAATTGTTAACAATGACGCTTGTCATACACTGCTTTATATCGAATTCAAGCCCAAATGAGACCTTGTGAAAATAGTAGTGAAGAGAGATCGCACCGAACCTGTGCAAGCACACGCTCTTAATGGCATGTTTTTTTGTGTGCTGTTGTATCATACTTTTAGACTACACTGTTATCTGTAAATGCAACTTTAGATTTTTAATATACAGTTTTACTCTTCTTGATTAAAGCTTTTTAAACAGCATGGCACCCACGCGTGCTCCATGTTTTGTTCTCATAGCTATCAGCGTCGTAACTTTGCAGATAGTTTATGCTCAAACAGCAACCTTACACACTAACATTAAAAAAAGCAAATCGCAATCAACCACCCTTTTAAAATGTACAGTTGTACTTGAATTTTTGTCTATAAAAGTCAATCGAATCTGACATTCATTGGACCCCAACATGCTGCAAAATATCTAAAAGAAAGTCATATGCCAATGTAATTTTGGGGAAACTATCCCTTTAAATATAGCTTTTGAGTTTATTAAAATGGGCTTTATGAGGTCAAGTTAGTATTGGTAAAAAAAAAAATAATGACGATAGCAATAAAGATCAGAAGAAGAGTAGTACCGATTAATTAGTCATCAAGAAGATTTCAGCTCAAGGCATGTTCCAGGGTTTATTGAGCTTAATGAATGAAACAAAGTCTTGAGATGCGATTTAGTTATAATGAAACTGGCCTATTTGATAAATTAATCCAGGAAAAGAATATTTTTCTATCAAGCCCATGCAGAATCACCCTGCTGTTGCTGTAGTAATGGCAGTCACGCAGCCATGGACACAAATGCTCTCTCCCCTGCTAGTTGTGCTCAGAAAACGATCTGCCTAATGATTACTTAAATTCAATGAGGATCTATTACCTCAGTCAATTAAAACACCCACGGTTTTGTGGGTGACTTCATTGGATTAATTCTGTGATAATGGAGAAACCGAAATGGGGATAGCAGTATTATTTGGTGTATCTGTTAAACAAGGAGACAGAAGTAACTGCGGAAAGCAGGAAGTAGTCTCTACAGCTGCATCTAATTCAAACATTAAGCTATTAAAATGCGTTGGATAGCATTATAATTATGCTTTCTTGCTTAAACAAGTGTATTATGCATTAAACAATGAATCTAAATGGTGTTCATACTTACTCTTTGGTATGGATGTTTAATGTATAGCAAATGGCCAACAAAACAAAAGCATAGATGAGTGAAAACCAGTATTATGTGGCCTCACAAGAACCGACCAATGTACATTTGATAAGGCAATGATGAATTTCCACCCACTACTGTCTTGCTAATTCTCACTTTGTGTTTTTTTCTCCCCCTCTGTACTTTACACATTTTTTTTTTTTTAACTTGTTTCTAGGTGCAAATTTAGCATTAATATTCGCTATTAAGCTGTAAGGAATAGCAGTTTCATTAAACCACTACATCAACACCCTTTTGACCAATGATTCTTCAAGATCATAAGTGTAATTTCATTTAAATTATTATATTTTCATAAACACTATTACTCAGAGGCCATCAGTTACATTTTTAATAAGTTAATATTAAGCTTCACCTTTATAAGATCTGCATGAAATAGAAATTCACCCTATATTTTCTAAATGCATGATGATTGACGATCTTTATGAGACGATTTGCATCCCATTACAATAAATGTGGATAACAGAAGCAAGTCCCCCACATTTAGAATCGGACAATCTCTGTTTCTGCTTGCCATGGTACATCCCAATTCAGAAAAAGATCTGTTGCTATTTATTGTTATGTCATGACTAAAGGCCTCAAGACACTTTAGCTCACTGATTGTAGAATTAAAGATACAGTGCTAAAAGCCAGAATTTGTCTGATACATTAGTGTGATAAAATTGACAGTTTAGGTTAGTTAGTTTGGAAAATATAACCTAAATTATCCATAAGTTATCCAGAGTGCATGACCCTTCCCATTAGATATACAAAAAGTAGCATCAATTATATTGCTTCGAAATTCACAAAGGCAGCAACAATAAGCAAAAACTTTGGGAAGGAGACATAACAGACTAATGAAAAGCCATATACAAAACAGAAGATCAAAAGAACAGCAGAGCAAACTAATAAAACAGCACAAGTGTTCAAAGTTTCAGGAATTTATCCGTTTTTTAGGTCCAGGTGTTGTCAGTTTTGTTATTTTTGTCAGAAGTAGATAATGCCGAAGGGTTCTGAATGCAAGTCTTTTCCCCAACTCCTGCCAGATCACCAGTAAAATGGGGGCATAAGTAAACCCCATCCTCTGCCAGTGTTAATTGCCCGTTTTATGACAAATCATGCCAAAAATGCAGGGAGAACCATTCTTGGATTTACATGCTGTTTACATACAGATGTCTGAGCGCAGACTAAATAAAAGCATATTTTGTCCTCTGGAAATGGCTTTAATCAGAGAACTTCTGGCAGTTTTAATCTCAGAAACCAAAGGTCTTTATGATCCTTTTGTTTTGAAGAGGGAATGGATTAATTTTTCCAGACCACTGAAACCTCGTTAGTTCATTTCAATTTGAATAGAGAACTTACCTATTATATCTACATTTACATTTTTTTTTTTGACGTGTTTTTACTGTGGGTTTTAATGCGTTTTTGTTTTTTTTCACTCCCACCCCCCCCAGACTGCAGAGGACTTGAAGTTTGCATCCACACGTAGGTGTGAGGTATTGCGATTTCCATTCTCAGCTTGCGCCAGCTTTCTGTTTGATTTCCTTCCAGCATGCATGGTTTAAAAATCTCAAATCTCTAGAGGCCAATTGAGATTTACTGTGGAAGGTGTTTTGAATTGTTCTAATTAAGCTGAACTAAATTACTGACGGCAAACTTTCGGGTTGTACCTGATCGATACGGTTGTTGAAACGTTAAGAGTATCTACATTGATTTACATAATGGTGGCAGAAATCAAATCAAATGAAATGTTAGTAGGAGTAAAAAATCAAACAAAATCTTTTTCTATTCAAGGGAGATGCATTTCTTATGTGCTATCTTCTAGGTCTGCCTCCAACAATCCACCAATCGCATGAGTTGGTTACATATAGAATTTACAAGCTGTAAAAACAGATGTGTGTGATAATACGAAGCTCACCCTTCTGACCACCTACAAAACACATGAGAGCACTGAATGTTAAATGATCCCTGTGTACAGCTCTTGACAACCCGTGTACTGCAATTAATTAGATAATGCTTAAAGAATACGCAGTTCACCCCCAAAAATGAGTAACTTATTAAAAAAAATCTTTATTTACTCACCACAGTGTCATTAATGTCACTCCGAACTTGCATGCTGTTATTTTTGTTACATTTCAGTCATTTAGCAGCGCGGTTTTATCAAAATGTTGCGACTTAAATATGAGAGGACAATGGAAGCAATCAAAAAACAACAAAAGAGCAATGTATAACGTGCTATAACAAGTCTCAGTTAGCTTAAACGCCAGCACACATAGCAAGGGCTTTTTAAATAATATAATAAAAAAGAAAACCAGATAGAATAGAAAAAAGAATAGAAACAAGCTAGTGTTAGAGGTCTTTTTTTTGTGTACTGAGGGCAAAGAGGGTAGAAATAAAAGAAACTGAATCATCTCTTCAAATCAATCTGGAAACAGTACAATTGAACTAGAACAACATTTTACTAACTATAAGCAGCTATTAACACTCTCAAAGAGGTATTAGTGAGGACTGTTAGGTTAGGGTTAGTACAATAAGTTAGGCTAGTTTTTACTGCTCAAAGTTGCAGAATTTACATATATTCAGGTAGAAGGGTGTGGGGCGGACCACATCAAAATAAGTCTATCCAGATTACTAAGCAGACAGTGCACTAATACTCTAGTTACTGCATTAGTTGTTATATATGTACCCACCACCCCTTTTCAGCACTGCACTATTTGTCTTCTGTTCACTTAAAAATGTAGATATTTTTTAATATATATTCAATTCATTTCAAATATTAATAATGCTACTTCTGACAAATAAACTAACAACAAGTGATACCACCACACTGGCGTTCACAGGTGAGTCTCTAGAGTCTGTCCAGGACATCAGAAACTCTTGTACTGAATTTTGTAATTACAGGGACTGGAGAGGGGTACAGCGCATCAGGCAGCAGGATAAGCCGTTGTCTCGGTGATGCTGGTCAAGGCCGAGACCTGAGAAGAGGTGCAATGGGAGAGAATCTTCCCAAAGGTTAAAAACAAGTCAAGCAGCAGGATTTTCGGCATATCGATCATGGTCGTCTCAAGAGAGAGAACCACGCACAGTTGGCGGATGCTGGCCGTCCGGGGCCCAGGAAGTTGCAATAGGCTGGGCTGTGAAACTGACTAGGGCTTGGATAGGATCAGACGGTAAGATTGGTCAATGGAAGGGGCTTTAATTTTTTGATTTCGTAGGTACTTCTATTCCTGCTAACACCAATTGGCAGGGCGAGGCACACATGGGAGCAGTCTGGGGGGTTACAAAAAAAAAAGTGCCTTGCTCAAGGAGCTGGGCTCAATCACAGACAGGGGCTCCTGTACTGAGAGCGGCAAACTAGTCAACCTGCAAGTAAGCCAAGATAAAGACCAGTAATTTTTTTTTTTACTTGGGAACACCCTCACATTTTGTAATATGAGATTTCTGTTTTTAACTAAATGTTCTCTCTCTAAACTTCAAATCAAAGAATGTGTAATAATAATTGAATAATAATAATAATAATAGTAATAATAATTGACTCTCAACAAAAAATATTATACAGCACAAATGTTTTTAACATTGATAATTTCAAGCAAACAGGCCTCCAAAAAAGTGCACGCGAATGGGCCCACTCCCAAGGCTGCATGAAGAGTATGCTCCTCCGCCACTGGGATTTCCTAACTGCGACCCCAGAGGTTCCCCATGATAACTGTGTCACACATAGGAACGCGGTGCAAGGAGGAGAGCTGCAGCGAGAGGACACACAAATCACAGAATTATTCATTTTTGTTTTTTTTATGTTTTAGCATGAGGAGGCAATTATACGGTTGGATGCTACTCAGGCTTAGTCAAGCCAATGCGCAGGTAAGATAAACCAACTGGTTTGCTGCGTCATTTGTCGGATTACAACATTAACATGCATGGAATTGGCCTTGGAGCTTACCTTCGATAATAATAATGTAATTTTGACAATTAGCATATGAAAAACTATACAAACTACACAAACGTAGGCAGTTTCAAATGCTGATGATATCTTACAAAGGTGCGCGATTTTATATAGTTTATTTGTCGGGACCATGGTGCTCATATGTGGACAGCGTTTAGCAAAAATAAAACAAAAAATGCAGGATAAATTTGAATGTGCCAGCGCAGGACAGGTTTTTATGGTTTTTGGGCTGAGCAGGGAGGCCCTGACAGTGCTGCTGGATCTTCTTGAGAAGTGCTACCAATTCCAGACCCCTGGTGTTTTCTTTTCTGTCTTCTGTGCCCTCGTTCCACTGTTACCGCATTGTCTCCTCCGAGTCGCTGAGGTGGTGCTGAGCGGCCATTCACCAAGAGATTCACACCTCCTGACGACCCCAGAAACACATTGGAGGCAGGGCTAGGCCTCAATACTGATAGTTTTTTCTGATGTTAAAACCGAGCTATGTTGTAAATAGTACTTTCAGTAAATGTATTGAAACTTTGTGTAAAAAACGTATTTACAGAAAAAAAAAAAAAAAAAAAAAAAAAAAAAAAAACATTATGTAGAAGGATGTTGGTTGTAAGCTGCATTAAAAAAACCAAAAAAAAAAAAAAACACCATTACTTCCCTTTATTTACACATGTGAATATGCAAAACAAAAATAGAAAATGTACAGAAAGTACTCTTACCCAAAATTACCTACAAAAACGAATAATGTATACAACTTACTCCATTTCATTGTTAACATGCATCACAAATTACGTTGTTTAATTGACAATGTGAAGAAAAAAAAAAGATGAAAACTTGTAATGTACCCATTTTTTTTTTTTTTTTTCACTGTTTTCCCAGCAGGCATATTTTCTGTCTGAATAGTACTAAACAAGACAAAAATGTAAACACTTACGAAAAATATAAAGACATGTTTGCAATCTTAACATTAGAAAAGACAACACATAGCACATGCATACAAAAATACTATTGCTAAAGTTTGGTTAAAACATTTGTAGACATCTTGAATGACAGCACCACAAAAACACAATAAAGGGGGAAAGACTATTGCCTTATATAGTGGCTGTCTTAATATATCGTGTTTGCGGGCTTTTGTGTTTAAAAAACAAAACTTACATTTCAGTGTGAATTCCCCCACAGAACTCACCTGCCCTGATCTTTTGAATAGAACCACCATCGTCATCTGCATGCAAGTGACCTGGGATATGGTAGGGTGCGAAGTGTTTCAATCGCTTTTGAAATACATCGGCCTTCGTCGCACCGCAGTTGATGCAATCAGCCTTGAAAATGCGGTCTTCAGAGGGACAGCTTTGTCTTTCTTTGGACAGCTTACGTCGTGACACTATCGCACTTCAGTTTGGGACAGCCTTTGTCACACCACTGTGACACATTCAGACTTCAAATGTGCAGTCTGGAGTTCATGCACTTAAGTTTGGGACACAGCTTAGATGACGAGGCAGTGGGGAGAGTGCAGTGATATAGGGAGCTTAATGAGCTAAGACGGTGCGGGCAATCAGTATTCGTTGTGCTTGGGATCTGGTGTGCACTGGGGCTGATGACTGGTGACTAAGGTAACGTGAGACTCCCTGACAGATAAAAACAAGAAATGTTTCTTGAGCACAAAATCAGTAGTAACACTTTAGATTAGGGTTTATTGGTACTTATATAGCACATATTAATGCATGACCATATTCTAGAACCCTTAACCCTGCAACATAACTACTACAACAATTACCTTACTTACTATCAATAAGCAGCAAAATTAGGAATTTATTATGGGGAAAACCAGGCCCTGGCCGCCAGAGGGCCGGGAGGCCTGGCCCTCCCACGGACATCCCTGTGCCCCCTTCTTCGGACAGACGGAAATGTCGGACTTGAGTTTAGCGTGTATAAGAGTCTTACTCATACAACTGCCTGCTGTTGCTTCTGATTTTGCTTTGAGATGGAAAAGCTGCCCATAACCACTGGTCTAAGATCTGTTTTCAATATAGCATAATGAAATAGATTTTGCAAACAATCCAGTGTATCTGCCCTGCTCTGCTTTGGAAAGCGTCAAATGATTTTTATAATGCATTTTTCAGGCGAGCAATGTAGCCAATCACGGACATGTTTGTTTGATTTCTAAAACCAAATGGCCCCAATCATGAGGAGTTTAGGTTTGGAATCCACGCACTCACCACCGGGTGCCAGTCAACCGTTGTTTGTCTGTTTTTTTTTTTTGAACTTTGTGAAATCATGATGAGGAAGACTGGTTTTTAATAAATTTGAAGGGAGCACTCTTTGAAAGTGAAAAAGTGACATGACATACAGCCATACTCGGAATTCGCACTCTGCATTTAACCCATCCAAAGTGCACACACACTGCAGTGAACACACACACACACCATGAACACACACCCGGAGCAGTGGGCAGCCATTTATGCTGCGGCATCCGGGGAGCAGTTGGGGGTTCGGTGCCCTGCTCAACGGCACCTCAGTCATGGTATTGAGGGTGGAGAGAGTGCTGTACATTCACTCCCCCCACCTACAATTCCTAACGGCCCGAGACTCAAACTCACAACCTTTGGATTATGAGTTTGACTCTCTAACCATTAGGCCACAACTTCTCACCATGCTGTATAACGATAATATATTCAGAATTTAAATTTTTTATGCTTGACAAAGCGGCCAAGTACGACACAGACAAAGCTAACTACTACACTATATAGAAAAAGATAATAATTTCAGAAGCACATATGTGATTCTGCAACCGAGGCTGGTCCAAATGCACTTTACATGGATTTAGGTAAGGAAACGGTGATTATTTGTATTGGCTGCAACACCAAATCATGCACACTTGTTTGCTTTTCTGTTTAATTTAACAGTGTCTTTGTGTACATAATATATACTTTAATAACAAATAATTGTAACACTTTACAATATGGTTCGATAAGTTAATGTTAGTTAATGTATTAAAGTGTATTAACGTGTTAGTTAATTATTGCAAAGTGCTACCTAAATAATGTATTTCGAGAGTTCACTAGAAAATAATACTCCCCCCTTCCCCAAGAATATAGTAAAAGACCCCCCCCCCCCCAAGTCGTGTGTCGTGGCACCCGGGCCTGGGGAAAACTCTTAGTTAATAGTGAAATAATGTGTCATACAATTTAAAGAGCTTGTAATGACAAATGGTGCTCTTACAATGGAAGAACCTGGTGTCATACAGCAGTGATAAGGTTAGAGTGTCTTTCATCCTGGTACTGATGAAAGCAATTATATTTCTTTAATTAAGTGACATCCAGTCTTACATGTTTCTTGCCCTCTTTGAAGAACTCTTGAACTCTGTCTGGTTATTCATTCCCTTTACTGCCTCCCTCTGTCCCCCGTTCCCGTCTGCATGACGATCCGTCTTTCTTTCCCTCCTTCATTGTCTCTTGCTCATCTCGATTTCTTTGTGGTTCCCTTTTTCTCAATGTCTGAGCAGGGAACGAAAACTTCCACCCGCCCTCTGTAACAGCGAAAACTGACAGCTCCTTATATCCACAGCGATGGAGTTCAATCCTGTGCGATCATATTAATCTATTCCAGCACTCTGGCCCCTACATAGCCCCCGCCCCCTCTTTTCATTAGCTAGAACAAAAGCCTGCAGATCAGAATTCATTAAGGACAATCAAACACGGCTCCTCTGGGGCCATTTAATGCGACTTCCATTATTAACATTATCATTATTATTAATACACAATAGTAGAAAGCATCTGTGTAATGTGCGCCAACGACAATATTGAATCCTTAATCATGTGGTGGAGGTCGACTGTGGCGATGTGTACTCCAGGTGGTCCCTGGTCTGGGTGGAGGTACTACTCTCTCGAGAAAGCCACACATTTACAGCAGATTAAAAAGAATAATGAGCACTTGGAAGTCTTGGAATATTACTAGAAGAGAACAAGCCAAGTATGAGCAGTAAGTTGCTGGGAAACAGAGCATACTGGTGAAATAACTTCAGCTAGATGCTGTAAGTTGTATGTATACACAGTTTGTGTTCAGATATGATAGAACATCATGGTATACAATACCAAACAATCTCCATTTTATGCATTCTTCACCCTTAATCATTTCTCATCGTACTGGCCAGAATTAAACAATAATCCTGCATTTTGAGTGATATGGATAGTTATCTGGAGCTTTTTTTCCTTTATTAAGTTGAATTACTAGAATTGAATCTCAATGCTCTCAAGTAGGAATTTTCTAAGTACTAGCACTTCACAACAAAGTGAAAAAATTAAATAAAATATTTGTCTTCCGGCAGTATTAGTAGTAAAGAGTACCTCAGCGCTTTCAACTTTTAGGTCTCCACTCCACTGTCCAAATGACAAAAGGCAACAAAAATAAAATAAAATAATATAATAATATTATTATTATTATATAATATACTAATAATAATACTAATACTACTACTACTACTACTACTACTAATAATAATAATAAATACCTGGCAATGTATTAAAAAAAACAACAAACAGTAACAACCAAAGTTGGCTAACATCCAAATAATGAAATCAATATGTGACTAAATGTATTCTTGATTCCTGAAGCAGCTCTAATAAATCAAAATAATTTTTACATTATTATTTTTATTTATATTTTTGTCTATTTTTATTTTATGAAGAAAATGTGATACTTTCTTTTGTGTTCTATTCCAATACATAATCAAAAAATAAAAAAAAAGTATAATGAAAATGGAATAAAAGCAATTAAAATGAAGCATTTATCAACATGCTGAATGTTCTTTTTTAATGCTTGTTATGATTACATAGTGTACTACATACAATTAACCTCCAAAGTACTCCGTGACAAATCAGGACAGCGCTTAAGAACAGGTCTGGATGTCTATCAGGACATTATCTCATTCCAGCAGTTGAATCAACTCAAAGCAAGCGAGTCTCACTGTGTCACAGAAGATGGATTGCTCTGACGACATACAGACAGGTCATTAAAATGATGGACAGCTCAGCCGGAAGTCGAGCTATTAATGGAAAGACGATGGCAATGGGCACTCTGTGAACAGACATCTTAAATGTTTTTTTTTTTCTTTTCTTTTTCCATAGCTAGTGAGTACACTGATTTGCTTTATTAATAGATTTGCTTAGCTGGCCAACATACAGCTGGTAATATATACTAATGAAAACCTCGGATTTCACTGCATCCACTGTAAAACCCTGCCAAACATTGTGACTGATATGATCTGCTGATGGACATTTATACGAGGAGCAAAATTGTGCAGCATGCTTGACCTGCATCTGAACTTGGGTCCATTTCACGAAAGTTTGAGAAATTGCCTTTCCCACTTGAAAACGCCTCAAATCCTGCTCATTACTGGGCTGCTTGTGTTTCACCTCCGTGATCTGCAGCTTTTGATGCCCTCGGGCTGGTTGTGAAATATATGTAAGTTATAAGACGGCGAGTTTTGTGAGCATTTGTGCGTGTGCAGGCGGCTGTTTCTGAACACTCAACTCGAGCATTAACCTCCTACCATTTTTTCCAGGTTTGGTGAGGAGTAGTTTTAACATCCTATGAAGAAAGAAAATGCCCCAGTGTCCGCAAACGTCGAGTCAGTGGAGTGTGACAATGGTCGCTGTAGATCCACAGTGGTCATACTTTAGTCACTAGTGAGGGTGTTTAGTTAGTTTGCAGTTGCATGACTGCAGGGGAGAGATGCTCTCTTGAACAGGTGCGGCCGCAAAATTGGCTTTTATTGGAAGCTGAGGAAATGTTAGTCTGGGAGAGAAGGAAAAAGAATGAGAGCAGAGAGAAGACCAGTAAAAAGTGTGGTCACTCTGATGGCCCGAGGGGAGAAGAACCAGCACTCCATCTCTCCAGATCCGTCTATCCATCTCTACCAAGAACCTACATGCTAAAGCTAAAACGGTTCTCGACGTCATTCATTCCCATCTGGAATTAATTGGAAAGCATTCAACCCAGTCCCATGATGATTTTCATCCTTCCTTCATTCCTGATTTCATATCTAGAGCATATTAACTTTTTTTATTTTTTAAAATATTGACCGCATTCCCAACCATATCTTAATAGAATTGATCTGTATCTCTATGATCAGTATCTGTTCATTTACATTAGGAATTACGGTAACTGGAAAATGATCAAGTGAGTTCCATGATTTTTTTTCTCATTTCTTATTTCGTATAAGGAGTAAAAGAAAATTCTTACTGTATCGTTAAACCAAATTGTATCTCATTATCAATTGTTAAAGCTAACAACTGATTGAATTAATTGAATCAGCTCTCTGTGGAATTAATTCACATTCTGAATTAACTGGAAATCATTCAACCCTTTGCCACAATTTTCTTTATTCCTTCCTAGTTACATATTTAGATTAAATGAGCTTGTTTTTACACATTTAAAAAATACTGCTTTATCCTCAAACCATATTTCACTATGATTTCAGACTTACAGTATATGCCCCCCAGAAGCTTGTGTTCTTTAAGTGAACGCTGCATTATTGTACCATCCCAGTGAGGCACAAAATCACTTTTCACTGACTTTCAACTTTAACTTTTTTTTTTTTTTTTTTGCTGGTGGAATAACCTGCCAAATTCGATCCAGGCAGCTTCAAGAAATGGCTAAAGACGCATCTCTTCCATCTACACTTGAGAATCTAACACTAGCACTCCCTATTCTATCTTCTTGTTTTCTTTTATTTATTATAAAAAAAACATGACCTTCTAACACTAGCTAGTCTGTTCTATTTATATTCTATCTACTTTTTATTTTTTTTTTATTGCTTGTTTCTTTAATTTTAGCACTATTCCTATTTCTATTCTATACTTTTTTATTTATTATAAAAATTTAACCCCTTTAACACTAGCACTATTCTATTTCTATTCTATACTTTAGAGTAAATCAACTTGTAGATGTTTTAAAATATTGACTGTATCCTAAAACATATCTCACTCTCATTTGTTGAAAGTTAAATCAGTATCCAACACAATTCGTTCACTTTTGGAATTAATTGGAAAACATTCACCCAGACCACTTTTTTTTTTTCTTCCTTCCTATTTTCGTATTTAGAGTAAATTAACTTGTATTTAGATATTTTTTAAATATTTACTATGTCCCTAAACCATATTCTACAACTGGGTGTTAATGCTGTGCTTGAAAATATATCTTCTAATTATCTCAACGTTCCTCCACCAGTGGCGGCAAAAGCTGTATGCCTCATTATAATTCTCTGCAGAAAAACAAAACAAACATTATCAAGTGACTGCCAAAAGCTGCCCAGGACCCAACTAGCATCATACCTTCAGAGTCACTAAGTAAAACTAATGAATTCATTCGGAGTGGTATAACTCTATTTTACAACCATTACAGAGTTCCTCTGCAGCCAAAGACTCCATATCGGTTCATTGGATTGTTAAATGTAGTCATGCATTATGCAGTGGGATTAATTGAAAATGGCCGAGAAGAGAAGAAACAGTGGGGGCCAGTACATTACGAGGGGGCCTGGGCAAATTCAAAAAGCAGATTTTACTGAACGGCCCTTTAGGGTCATAACACTGTTGAATTAATTCATGGTGAGTGTGTTTAGAGCAAATGCATTGCCTTATTATTAGATGGAAAGCAAGGTGTGCTGTTCTGGGAAAGCGACTCTAAAAGGAAGTGCCGGCAGTTCCCAACAACTTCAAAAAGCTTTTTAAATGTGAGAGCCTCTTGCTGCAAAGCTGCACCGAGGAGAGAAAACCTCACCTGAATGCTTAATGATGAGAGAGCTTGTGTATTGAAGGAAAGGAAGTCAAAGATCAAGAGCACTTGAGTGAGAAGACACAGGCATTTGGATAAAATCAGCAAGTAAACTGTTCACTTAGGTGAACTACAGTAAGCCAGTGTTTAAAAAGAAATATTATGATTTAGCACTTTAGAGCTAAAGAAAAATCATACATAGCAAAATAGAGAAAAGCATCAGTTGGCCATTATTACAAAATAAACTCCAGGCAGTGTTCAATTTTTACACTGGTTTTGTTTTGTTTCGTCTTTTTAAGAAAATACACTGTTCAAAAGTTTGAGGTCAGTTAGACTTGTTAATAGTTTTTAAAGAAGTATCTTGTGCTCAACCAGGGCTGCATTTATTTGATAAAAAATTCAGTAAAACAGTAATACTATATTATTACATTATTAAATATTATTACAAAATTAAAATAACTTTTTTAATATTTTAATATAGTTTAAAATCTAATTTATTCCTGTGATGGCAAAGCTCAGTTTTCAGCATTCAATACTCCAGTTAAATCATTCTAAACCGAGGTGCTCAAGAAACATTTCTTATTATTATCAATGTTGACAAAAAAGTTTTGCTGATTAATATTGGTTGGTGAAACATTTTTTTTTAGTATTCTTTGATGAACAGAAAGTTTAAAAGAAGAGCATTTACAGTATTTGAAATAGAAGTCATTATATATAAATGTTTTTACTGGTACTTTTGATCTATTTAATGCATCCATGCTGAATAAAGGTATTAATTTCTTACTGAACTTAAACTTTATTAACCGTAAAATGCCACAACTGACCAATCAAAAACATATTCCAGAGTGCCATGTAAGTCTCAAGATGTGTAAACAATGGAAACTTAAAAGACAAAGTAGGACAAAAGCTCTTCAGTCAAAGAGCAGCAACAAAATGATTGTCTCAGGCACAGATTCCCACATCACAGCGGCACGATACAAATTAAAGGACGCCTCAACAACCTTGATAAAGTCAATCAAGTCAGCTGTAATAACTTCACAGAAACAAGTGAGAATATGCTTATACTTCATATATCTATCCCTTCCATTTCCCTAGCCCTTCCAAGCATCACTTACATAAGGCACTTGAACCATTTGCACCATATCTCATCATCATAAGTCCTTCCTTAGATTGTTTCACAAAATCATTATCTTTAAGACTATATAGAGAGCTGTCAATAAACAGAGAGTTCCTAGAGATAGCACTGATATAAGCAAAAGGCAGAAGTCATTTCTAAGTGACCCTCTGCAGTTCTTCCCTCGAGTGTCATCTCACATTCCACAGTCCCCTCTATTATCAGAAGAGAGGACATATTCTGCCCTGGGGTGACACTGTCCCATCACACTGACAGCGCTCAGCCCTGCTGACTGCTGATGACATGTTTTTCTCAGGCAATTAAGATGCGGAGAGCAGTAGTGGTAAAAAATGTAGCATAGATGATAATGACATCTTCAAAAATACATAGGTATATATGAAACATGAAATGGTGACAGCAAATTCCAGTATGTTTTGTTTACATATTGACAGTGCTTTTGCTATATTATTATAGAGACAATGTAGTTCTGTTGTGTAAAATACAGCTTGATTTGAAAGTAAACAGGATATATGGCTGCATTCTTTAATTAAACAAACCTTTCAGATGCAATGTTTTTTTTTAATGCTTGTTGTTTGTATATACACTAGACACTAATGTTTGATCACGCCATTACTGCAAATTAAATGTAATTATCAAAACAGCAAAGCAAAGGTTTCACAGCAGGATATTGTTTTTTTTTTTTTTTTTTAATTCAAACCATAAATATGAAACTATAATCCTTGGAAATGAAATATTAAATAAACTATGTATATGTAACTAGTTATTTAATAGTGAACTTAATTTATTTTCATGCTTATTAACCATTCTGTATTTCAGTCTTACTGTAAAGCTCTGAGTAATACTAAAGGAAAGGATGTGACGTGGCCAAGAATGGTGTCCCATACTCGGAAATTGGGCTCTGCATTTAACCCATTCAAGTGCACACACACAGTAGTGAGTAGTAAACCGTGAACACACACCCGGAGCAGTGGGCAGCCATTTTTGTTGGGGGTTTGGTGCCTTGCTTAAGGGTCTCACCTCAGTCATGGTATTGAAGGTGAAAAAGAGCACTGGTTATTCACTCCCCGCACCTACAATCCTTGTATTGAGACTCGAACCCACAACCTTTGGGTTACAAGGCTGACTCTCTAACCATTAGGCCACGACTGCCCACAATGCCTGTAATAGGAAATAAACAAACATTTAAAAATTCTGAAGAATAATATCTGCATAATGTAGACAAACACAGATGCCTCTAGTTACGTTTTTAAATGTAAGGGAATGGATTCAGACAGTACGACTAGAAATGTCACCCTCAAGTGTCACTAGAAGGAGTCTCCCCCTCCCAAGACTGAACGAACACAAAATCTGACGCCCAAATGATTATTTGCATCTGGTTAAATAGGCCATTTCAGGGAGAATCTTGAATAATAAATTCATGCATAAGTTAATTGCTAAGGTTAAGGGCACAATAAATAAAACAGAAACTGGGGCCTTTGATTAGGATGATAGGATTAGATTAAAATGATTAATTTGTGCAGTTTGAGGGGCATGAGCATCGTCGTACATTGTTAATGATCCTGCCTGAAAGCTTTCAGGCCTGTTTATCATATAGAAGAAAACAACAACCAACTACTTTCTGTTGGAAGTCCCTGCAGAAGGGAGACTTTAGCTTCTGAAGCAAAGTTTATCTGTACTCTAAGTGAAACTATAGATGTTACATGTAACATCAACTATTATTGCCTAAATGATTTATGATTATGATTTAAGATTTTTTAAGGCAGTGAATCACTTCTCAAATTCTGAAGACCTTTTAAATATATAACAGTAATTGCTACAGGAAAAACTAATATTATGCAGATAGTAAATACTGTAATAGGTGCTGTGAATAACTGTACAGATAAAATATTACATTACAGTAATACTTTATTTTGTACCCAAGATTAGACATAGGAAAGAAGAATTAAGACTGCTTTAAAATCTCTCACTTTTGCTCACACTTGCATTAGTTGTTGATGATTTTGTCTGTATTGACAGAACAGAGATAAGCTCTTAATTTCTTCTCTCATGCAGGCCTCTCATTACCATTAGTATTTATTTGCTTCAGCAACAGACGAAAGTATAAAGCAGTCTGAGGGAACTGGACAAAAAGAGACATTTGACCTAAATGACAACCCTGACTGGACAATCAGGAGAGACACAATGCAGTGCTTTGGTCCCTTAATAATGCAACTGACAGACTAAACAGGTCGAAGAAAACATTCTGTTCTTCTCTTATTCTTTTGTACACTGTTTTACTTTGTTCTTGTCGTTGGTCAGTGTTTCTAATAGCTGCTTTATCACTGTGCTCACAATATGGTCTGTAAATGATGGAGCTTCTTAATAAGCCACAGAGGGCTCTACTCATGTTACAATTAGGTTATTTTTCAATAGAAGGGCATTACTAGTGACCTAAATAGCTTTATACAGTTTAAAGCATAAACCTATTTGTCAATGCACAATGAACAGCTGGAATATAGGTCAGATAGAGTTTAGGGTTACAGAATTACAGCGTCACTTTTTCCCCCCAGCAATTCTCTAAAATTATTTTACAGACTATTTAATGACAACCAAATGTTTGAATTTATAGACAGGCAGATTTACAATTTAGACAGACAGCTAATGTCACAAATCAGCCTAATAGCTGCAATCAGTTGAAAAAATGTACATAATTTAGGCAAAGGTCAACACAATTTATTCAGTCATGAAGTCATCTTGTGCATAAAGAACGCATATTATGTATCAGTATTACAGATATGGTTTTATATTCAAGGTCATAACCATTATTTAAAAATAATTATTATATTTAGTTTGCAGAACCAAAGACCTACAGCATTCAGTGTCACAAAATGGGCTAAACGGAGACCAGTTGAGTCACAAAGTCACTGGCTTTAAATGTACTGGTGAACATGGATTAATTTCTGCAATTAATAAAAAAAAACAGAATGTAAAAGATCTTGTTGAAATGACTCAGTGGCTGAGTAAATGAGCTCTGCTTTAAAACACCTCACTTCCATATCTCCTCTCATTAAAAGAGCCAATTAGAGAAACATCAATACAACATTAAAAGTGGAAAACTTTAAGTAATTTGTTTACCAGTCCAGGGAAAACAGAGAGGAAAATGTAACAGGGTAAATTCATCACATAATAAACACACTGAATCTTCTGAATCTCAAATCTATATTTGCCCTGCACACACAGAGATGCTGTAAGAGTGAGAAAAAAACATTTATAAATACCACATGCTCTATCTGGTACCTTCATGGTCTCATTAGCAGTGTATTTGCTGTGTGTTGCTCTTTTCTCTGTTGCTTCTGTCACACATCCATTTTTTTCATTCTGCACTGGCTCTGGGACACATCGCAGGTTACAATAACCGTGTGCATTTGGGACCATATAACGAGATGAAGGTGGTACTGAAATGACCAAATTCCCTCATTAGCCGTCTTCTCTCTCTTATAGTGGATGGTGAGTATGAAACATCACCCCACTATATCTGTTAAATCAGGCCACTGGGGATTGGGCTTTGTCAATGATTTTTCCTCTGTTGTCGTTGGAAGTGCTCATTAGGGCCATAAATGCACTGGGCCAGCTAGAAATAGGTTAATTAGACTGTATCACGGCAACAGATGATCCCACAAAAGCAGTTATCATCCTAATTACACTGCTAGCGGCACACAAATTGTGAACCCCATAAAGACAGCATCCTTTATCTTAGTTGTGGCCTAAAGCGCAGATCAAATGATCTACTAAATTTTTTCCCCCAGTAAGACCACCAACTTGTACTGCTGACTGAGTGCTGCAGAGCTCAAAATAAAAGCTCATTTTTAAAAACATCTGTTTGTCTACTCTTACCAATCAACCAATGTCATTAAATATGGAAACAGCAGGCAGTGTTTCATCTCTGTTGCCAGGGGCATAGTTTGTGGAGGAACCAAACTAGCAACTACAACCACCCCCCAATATTTAAATGGAAACCTAGAATCAGGCTATTTATTAAGCATTTGAATTGCGCCTTCAGCGTTTTTATAAGCGATAACTTTACTTACGAAACAAATGGACAGCGGCGCGTGAATCACTGTATACTCAGCAAGGGTTCACCAGTGTGCTCGAGAAGTGTGAGATAAGATTCTGCGCAAGCCATTCCCATCGCGAAGCTGATGGTCAAATATGTGATCTATTTGAATTATTTAGAGAAACAGACACTTTAAAATGCTATGGAGAAAGTTGAACAGTATCTAAAAAAACCCAAATAAACTAAACAGACTGATGAAAAGAGGAGAAAACAGTCTTTTTAAACTACTCATGACCACCTTTACTAGAATTTATCACATTTTATTGTAGGCTTATTTACTGTGTAAAATTTATAGTCAAACTTGTAGAATTTATATTAGATTATCTGTGAAGGGGACAGACTTTTTCCCTATAGATTTTTATTACAGCTGTGGCATGTTGTAGCTATGGTTCTAAATGTGCAGGAGGTTTTTTTGTTTGTTTGTTTGTTTCATAATAAATGCTATATTGGTTAATTTAAAAAAATCATTATTGGCCTGGTAATGATTAATAGGCTAGTCTTATTTTAACAAATGCTACAGTTAAGAACTATGGTACAGTACATGGCCTTCAGATAGGCCTATTCCAAAAGATTGTATAGATATAATCATTTAGAGCCTGATGAACCTGTTAAGGAGTAAGTAATAAACAATATCAATATAAGAAAATGTTACGATTTATTTCCCATGGCATGCTGAATTAGAACATTCTGTCAACTATAGCATATAAGTGCCTAAATAATATAAAATAGGCTAAATTACACACACACACACACACACACACACACACACACACACACACACACACACACACAAACACACACACACATATTAGGGAGGTCAAATTGATTAAAATATTATTATACTTGTGATTAATCGCAACTTAATCGCAGCTCACTTCTTATGAACATGAAAAATATACATTTATTATTTATTGATACATTTGTTTGCCTCTCTGTACCCACACATACTGTAATTTGATGCAGCCAAATTTTCAATAAAACTGTTTTGCTTGTTACATTTGACTGTTTCTGTTGTCAGACAACCGACATATGAAATAGTGACTGAAACGCCGCCCATTAAGATTACATAGCTCTCCCTTCCAAGATGTTAATCTGCACAAAAATCCTGAGCTGTCGTCTGATGAAATCAAATACACATAAGATAAAGACAATAGTTGTGCTGTGATTTCAGCTATACTTGCATGTAAAATTAGAGAAGCAACATAATATCTGTTTTAACTGAAAGTGCTGCTCCTCTCAGCGGCTCGCTGAACAGTGGACAGTGCATGTTTTGTTAACTTTGTGGGTTTATTATGTTTGGAGTCGTTTGGGATGCAGTTTACACATGGCATCTCTCACAATATTGCCTTACAAATCTATCACTTTTGCTGCTCAGAAATGTTCATGAAATTATGGTGCATGCTTAGTAAGTAGCTGAACCGCGCTCTGGCGCACCTCTTCCAACCGAGCGGGGCACGGAGCCAAACACACTAGTCAAACGAACCGGGCTTTGGGGGTCAAACGTGCTCGGGCACGATTAAGACTGCCTAGTGTGAATACACCCTTATTCTCCCGCATCCCGCACACACGAGTCTCTATCCGCCTGCAGCCGCACTCGCCCATCAAGTGTTGTCCCGCGCTGCACTCTGTTGCATTGGGTCCCGCGATAGTGCAGGTCTCTAAAATGCCTGCTATAATCATATGATGGAGGCTCTGGACTCTGAGCATAACTTATTTTTCTATAACAAACTATAAATTATTTTCTATAGAAACGTTAATGCCCTGGCAGTGGCAAATATTTTGTTTTATATTTCATTTGATTACATATAATACATATAATTCATGTTATAAGTTTAGATTTACAATAAATATTTGAACTGCTACTATGTAAAAGGAATACTGCTGTAAAAAAAAAAAAAAATTTGTTTAAAGTGTTTGCAAACCAAATGTTATTGCACTTTTGTTCATATAGCAGTAGGCTACTTTTAAATAAAAAAGTGCACAATACACTATTTATGAATGCATTATTGAATTGTGTGAATAATGCGATTAATCGTGATTCAAATTTTTACAAGTTACAAGTAATTGTTAACAATGTTGTTACTTTATTGCACCAACTTTGCATAGATGGTAGCACAAAAGACCATTTCACAAAAATAAATATATAAGCAAACAAACAAATAAATAAACCTTACCCGGGACTCTACTACAACAGTTCACACTTTAACCCCCCCCAATGTTCAAACCAAAACTATGCTCTTGTCTGTTGCACTATTCATATGCAATGTTCATTTGCATTTTCTTAACAGGCACAGTCTGACCAAGCAACTTCAGTGCCCATAACAGAACATTTTTTTTTGCAGATTATTTCTGATAAAATCTTATGATAAGGTTTAATGATGTATGAAATATGAATACCATAACAACTATAAACAACTACAGAGTATTACAGTTAACTATAAACAAGTACAGAGTACTTCTGTACAATTATGTTTCTTAGAATACCAACTAAATAATAATTATTTGTAAAAAAAAATCAAGCATTTTCAGACATAATAATAATAATAATAATAATAATAATAATAATAATAATAATAAATAAGAAATAATAATATAATTTCTTAATTAATTTCTTTATAAAAATAAAATAACTATTGGATTTTCCTTTTATTATTATTATTAGTATTAGTACTACTACTGCTACAGTATAATGTTCCTATGAATAGGTGAAACAAAATTTAATATATAAGCTACTGTTATATATTTAATTACTACTACTACTTCTACTACTAATTATTATTATTATTATATTGGATTATCTACTGTTCTTAAATTAGGAACACAAATAAAGCAGGTCATCACAGCTTTCTATTACAATGAGTTTGAATAAAATGATCTCCCTCGCCCTCCCCAAAAATGTCCACAGCGCTTGCTGCTTTATCGAACATATAGTACATGCACTGACGATGTACATGCACATTCTTCTAATCAAGAAGAGAAGCCCTCAGTGGGCCACTCCAAACAGAACTAAACTATAAATGTGTTCATAGATTATCTTTGTGACACACACTGTATCTACCTGCATGTTCACTGGAAGCCATGTCCCCTCAGACAGCAGCTATTGTGTGTCTCTATTTAGTTCTTGTCAGTGGCATTCAGACTCATGAGCTTTGGGAGCTCTGATTGTGACTGTGTAGGTTTTTTCCCCCCTCAGAAATCAATAGCTACTCAACTTCACCAGACATTCTGATAATGTGTAAGAATTATCACAGGTGCTTTTGCTCTGGCCATGCATGAGCTTGAGTCCAGGGACATATTCATTTCTGAACATAGTTTTTCTTTTCCTCAGAGAGAGTGAGAGAGGACTGTGTAAGTGAACAGTAAGTCATGAAAATATTCTACCTGAAACTTCTCAGCATGAAACATTCACTTGCCAACTTGCAAATAATCTTTTGGTATGGTATTGATGTTTTGAACATGCAAATGAATAGTTAACTCGGAAGTTATAATTCTGATGTATTACTTGCCCTAATGTCGTACTAAATCTGTCTCTCTTCCAATAATATCCAACATATGAGATGATTTTGAAGAAATTTTAATAACTATATGCTATTGTAGTGTGAGGGAAGTTGTAAATTTTAATTATTCACAGAAAAACATTCACTCCAGTGAGCTTTTAACCTCTGCTTTGTAAGTGAGTTGAACTTGACATTTGGATCAGTCAAAATTGAACCAACTTATTTTACACAGCCAAATAAATGCTGCTCTGTGCCTGCTCAAAGTTCAGTGTAAAGACACAATGCCGCATCAAAGCCAGACTAAATGTAGCTCGCTTTGACCCATCTTATTTCCTAATATCAAAGTATACAGTTGTAATTGCTGTGGAAATGCATTTATCTTGCCTTTGAGCAGCATTAAACAGTCTGTGTACAGGCACCTAGAAGTGCTTCCGTTCTGTGCCAGCTTTTTACTGTAAAATTGGGACTGATTTATTAATGACAATGAATCTTACATCACTACTTTGCTCATGGATGCACTGAGGACAGTTATCACAGGATTTTCAATGTTTAACTTTCAGAAACATTTTAGTCAGTTCTTCACAATGATATGGAATAAAAGCCATATCAACTACTTTTTATACATTTTATATATATATATATATATATATATATATATATATATATATATATATATATATATATATATATATATATATATTGTTATTTTGGAGCATGACAGCCCCACGTAATCACTTAATGGTATTAAAAAAAGGTGTATGATTTACTTTGATTATGACAATATTCACTAAGAAATTGCAAGTACATTTCACAAATAATTACAAAGAAAAAACATATTGAACATACTGACTTAAACATTCAGTTTTGAAGTAGAAAGACTATAATAGTATTTTCTTGTAAAGCACACTCCAGTGATCTTTGTTTTATTTGCAACTTCAATAAATCATTTTTACAGTGTACATAAAGGATGGGAAAATTGCAATTTTTTTGCAGGAATTGTCTCTTTACTACCTCTTTATTTAAAATCTTGACAGTAAATAGTGCAGTTTAAGGAACATTCTGACACCTTCATTCTTAATTTCAAGTGGTTTCATACCATTTACTCACTCTTTCTCTCATTTGATTGCTGTGTCATTGAAGTGCTGTGGTCTCTGCTTATAGGTGAATGGTCCATGCCAGGGGAGATTTTACCAACACAAGTCAAACTGTCAGTGAATTTATACACACTGGACTCTGTGAGGACGTTGTAAAAACATTGTCAAAACATTCGTCATCAAGCCTCTCTCTCTGGTGGTTACAGCACTGCAACTTTTCAGTGCCGTGACCCCGTTGACCCAAACACCACTGTCATTACTCTTGGCTGCCAGGAGGTGGGACAGAATGAAACTTTTATAGTGCCCCAGAGAGCCCATTATCTCTCCAGGAGAAAAGGTAAATGCTATCCCTTCACCTAAGCCTTTCTTGTTTCCCTACCATTCTTTTCTCTGTCCCTCCTTTCCATATTCGCCGCCTTGCCCCAGCCCACCTCTACCTTCCCTGAAACCTCTCTTTTTCTTTCTCTTTTTCTCTCCCTTTTTCTTTTCTTTCTACAGCTTTTATACTGCTCAGTGCATTAACCCATATCTCACCCTGCTCTAGACCCTCTCCGCATCCATCTCTCCGGCTTTCAGAGGGAATTTAAAATGCAAGTGATTTAAATGTTTAGGGAGCACGCTGACATGAGAACCACAGAGCAGTCCAGGGTTCCGTGTTATTCGCTCCCCTTGGAATGGGTGGATGTAGGAGGACAACCTTTCCTTCCTCCTGCTGTGCCTGCCCAGGAGGGTGCGGAAACATCTGCTAGTGTTTAACTTTGATCCCGTCATCCCAGAAAGCACATCTGGAGCACCGCAGCTGCCCACTGCATGACCCGCAATCTGTCAGGACCTGTCCGCCGTTTCGAAAATGTAACCGATTTGGTCATGGCAATTTAGATCCATTTGTGACCTGCGACATCAGAATCAATCAATCTCCCTGATTTAGATCACACTAGGGACGAATTAAACTTGTTTTTTGAAACTTAAGTACAATCAGGCTTTGTACAGAGGCAATCATCAGTGATCATTTTAAAGAATTACACTGTTAGATGCACAAATGCATTCATGGATGAAAGAATTACAGAGCTGAACTAAGTTGGGGAGGGTTTTAAAGTGGCCCATTATGGATTCTTGAAAATGACCTTTCACACAGTGTGTAACACAGCTCTAAGTGAATGAAAACATCCTGCAAAGTTTTAAATCTGAAAGTGCACCGTGTATAAAGCTATTGTCTCTCAAAATAATCAACTCTGAATCAATGAAACAAGTCTTTTTAAAATGAATCCCAAGCCATTTCATGTTGACATCAACATGAAACATCAGCATATTGCCCGCCCACTTGTTGGTCTTTTCACATTGGTCTGAATAAAAATGCAAATTCATTCTTTGCCACTAGGTGCCGCTTTTGGAGCGGTAAAATATCGGTTGCCCCATTAATGCTGTACACAAAGCAGCACTGTGCTCACAAATGCTGCTTTATCAGGCATTACAGGCATGATTAAATGAAATTGAGACCAATCGGACCAATCACCGCAGATTAGCGTCACGCAAATGTGGGGTTTGGAAAAATGAATAGTATATTATAAGACAATGAAAGTGTTGTTTGACCTTGCATGTAGGGCAACCCCCTAATAGTCGGCTAATCGTTAGCTGACCAGAAGAGGCTTGGTCGACCAAAATTTTATTAGTCGCAGAAAAATAAAAAAATAAATCCACGGGCAAAGTCATGCAGTCCGTGACGGACAGATCATAATGGCTAGTCTATGGTAATACAGAAACAAAGAAAGCATTAGTTTATCACATTATTAAAATGTTAATTCAGTCTCCTTACTATTTTTCCCTGAAACATTTATAATCATTTCTTCTGCCGGTGTGCTGTGGCAAGCTTTATGCATGTACTTGAGTGCTTATTAGGCTTTATGCAATTAAAGGCTCATACTAATGATTTAAATTGTTTATTAATAAACGTGCGATTAGTCGACTAATGCTTCAAATGAAAGACTACTAGTCGACCAGAAAAATCCTTAGTTGAGGGCAGCCCTACTTGCATGCATGTCAAAATATGAACCTTTTAATAACCTATAATAGGGGCACTTTAAAAGTATACAACATTAAAATCACCTGCCTAATATCATGTAGGTCACTCATGCTGCCAAAACAGCTCTGATGCGTTGAGGCATAGACTCCACAAGACCTCTGAACATGTCCTGTGGTGTCTGGCACCGAGACATTAGCAGCAGATCCTTTAAGTATTGTTAGTTGTAAATGATAATAATCATATCACTTTTTACGTACACCATGTGACCTGTTAATGTGAAAAAAAAAAAAAAGTTTCCATTGCAGTTTTGCGAATTATTCCATTTTTCGCATTGCCTGAAAAACCACCTCATGCGAGCGTAAAAACATTTTTTACGATCTATGGGCATTTTTGCAAAATTGCCGCATTTCCATTAGGCGTATTTTCAATTTGCAATTTCAATTTGTGCAATTTGAAGGCTAATGGAAACGTGTCTACTAATGGTCCTCGTCAGTCACTCAGATCTTTTCCTGCTTCCAACACATGAAATTGAAGAACTGACTGTTCACTTGCTGCCTTATGTATCCTTCCCCTGGCCAGGTGTTATTGTAAAGATATAATCAGTGTTATTAACTTCAACTGTCAGCGGTTTTAATGTTACTTGATGTCTAATTGCACTGTCGTAACATTGTATATACTGGCTTTTATACTGGGGCAGCTGTGGCCTAATGGTTAGAGATTTGGACTTGTAACCAGAAGGTCGCTGGTTCGAGTCTTGGTGCTGGCAGGAGTTGTAGGTGGGAGGGAGTGAATGAACAGCACTCTCTTCCACCCTCAATACCCATGGCTGAAGTGCCCTTGAGCAAGGCACTGAATCCTCAGTTGCTCCCCGGGTGCTGGATATAGCTGCTCCGGGTTTGTGTTCAAGGTGTGTTCACTTCTCACTGCTGTGTGTGTGCACTTGGATGGGTTAAATGCAGAGCACCAATTTCGAGTATGGGTTACCATACTTGACAAATGTCACGACTTTCACTTTTTTCACTTTTACACCACATAATTCTAGGAACTCAGTCCTAAGAATTAGCCAGCATGGTGGCTCCTAGAGAACCAATTTCCCCAGGGCCATTTTTCTGGTTGCATTCCGACAACGTCTTTATTCATGGCATTTATAAACGTCAACAACCAGTGAATGGAGTATGATGTGATCTGAGCTGTTTTTGCTATGTGTTTCGTGATAATGAAGATGGAATGTAAACTCATAATTTACACGATTAAAAGAGCATGAAAATCTGACTAAATCTCCTATGACAACTTGCAGTGTTACTTATCATCATCAAAAAATAAATAAATAAATACATGTAAAAAAAAAATAACAGAACACTGCAGACAACAGGTAGCTAAATGCCGTTATCGCTGTTTTCCATGTTCGTGAAGTAAATATTTTTACATGGCTTTTTAATAATGTGCTGGGTAGCCAGCGTTTTTTGTATGAGTTTGGCCAGTCAGGGTACACTTATGTCACTGTAGTGCTTATAGAACTGTTTTAGACCCTATTCTGAAGTAGGAGCTAATTTACTTCCCCAAACAGAGTTCCTAGATCTAAATACATTCCTAGATTCTGCGCCAAAAAGCAGGTACTTCCTCCAGTAGTTCTGGAAACTATTAAAAGGCTCCTCCGGTGCAAAAGCCCCTAATGAGTAATCAATCTGTTACATATACACAAAGCTCACTGTAAATAAAATAATAATAAATCCAGATATACCAGCAACATTACATGCTTGTTACATGAAATTACATGTAGTATCAGATAAAAACAGCATTTCACCAAAAACATCGTTCACCAATAAGAGAAGTATGGGAAAGTTTCTTCCAGATGCTCAATTTCTGACAGATGAATGGTTTATACTAGTCAGAAAGAGCAGCAAGATACAGTATATGAGGGTCGCAGTACATGATGGGGGAGAAGAGAATTTGATTCAGAAAGTTTTATTGGACTTTGGCCCCTCCATAAGCATTCTCCTGTGCATTCATAGAAACTTGCATATGTTTCAAAGCTATTCCTGTTGAACTTGCAATCACTGTTCGTGCATTTAAAATGATAGCCCATCAATGTGAAAGTTCACTCTATCAAACCTCACAAAAGACTTACCACTGGTCTGAACATTTTTTAAAACCTCATATTGAAATATTCATGATTGAAAATTTTATTTATATGCCTAGCTATGGTGTAAAAGAAAATAGGCCTAATAAAAACTGTAGTCAGAAGAGAGCTTTACTTTTCCACTTTTTCAGGTGAGTCAGATTGTGAACTGAATCTTCACCGTTATCTACTGATTCAAAATAATGGCAAAGCAAATGGCATAATTTCATGGCTGGGTTATCTCAAATGAGACAGTAATTGAAGTAAACAGCAATACACCAGGATGTTATTTGTGTATATACATAAACGAAGATGCATTCTGCTTCCCATTGCTCAATGATTGCCTAATATCATGTTGTTCATGGCTGTTTCCAAGCTTCCTACTGTAATAGGATGAGAAAGACTTTATTTGTATATTCAGAAGAATAAAAGAAAGATTCACTGAAAGTCCTCACAATTTATCCAGTATTTAGTGCTGTCTTTGTGCAATAGCATCGATTCTGGTATAAAGAATACAGAAAAGCATCATAATGGCAAAGAAATAAATCAGCTGGAGCTCTGATCCAGTGAGAAAAGTTCTCCAGGGGGAACATCTGCTGGAAAACCTTCAGAGCTACTCCACGGTGAGGTGGTTCTCACTCATAAAGGTGTCTCTAATTAAACACTTTCTGCATGTTCTTGGTGGAGTCAAAAATCTGAGCAACAATTATGTCTAAAATAAATGAACAGAGATCAAACACTACACAAGTTTACCCTGCTGGATGGCAAAAATCTGTTCACAGCAGTTGCACAGGGACCTTGGCAGGTTTATTGCGCCACACATTAAAAACCATGAAATTATGAAAGGAAAGAAAAAACTACTAACCGCTCTGCCAACAACAGCAGGAAATTAGTTTCAGAGATTATTTTGCATGAAACACAACAAAGGCAGTGCATTTATTGTTGGTAATAATCTACTTTTGTGTTAAATTTTATGCTTTTAAGTTTAACAATCATCTAAAAACTATGGATGGAATAAAAAAATATATATATTTATACTATTAATGTAGTTTAATATGTCTCAAATGCTTCACATTCACTGTTAGCCAGAGAGAAACTAACTGCTGAACGTTAGATGCATTTTAATAAGGGCCCTCCATCAACTCTAAATGTTCTTCAACTGCTAAATGTTCCTCAGATTGTGACTGGAATCTGAATTCAGATGCTATCTTTTCTATCGTGCTATACAAAAGACTTTAAATACTGTTTCATATTTGATTTAAACATACTTTAAAGATGCTTAGAGGAAGCTGAGGGCCTTAAAAGCTTACAGGGTTAGTTCACTAATTCTTTCTTCAGGTTTGGAACACCATGAAGGTGAGTTAAAGATGATGAAATTTCTATTTCTTTCCTTTAAAAACTGGTTCTTGTAAGTTGCCAATGCAGTGATTGACAGTGATCTAATGTACATACAGCAGAGAAATACTGGACATTGATATCCAAATTACACCTGCCAATATTATTCATAGGCTGTCACTAATGTTTTCATATGCCAGTTTCTGCTCACAGTCACTCAGAGTTCCTGGCACGTCATCACTGGCCAAGTGTTAATTTTTTTCCTCAGTGGACGACCATCACTGCATCAGAACAGAGAAAAAGAGCAAGCGCGGTCGATCAGTGCTAATTATGCCCAAGAAATAAGGAACGGCTTTTGTTTTCTCCTTAGAGAAGAATCAATGAAGGTCAATCAATTGCCGTTTGCTTTAGTATTGTACATTCTAGCATATTCTCATAAACCCATCAAATATATCTATACAAAGCAGTTTTTTTTTTCTATAAACACAGACTAAGTTGATAGCTTTTGTATGATATGCTTGCTTTAACAGCAGACAGCATGCAACATCACAATACACAACATGACATACTCAACACTGTATATTCACGCTCTAGCGAAGCATGTAAATTCGTTCAGTTAGTGTCGCTTTACTGATGTTTCTTCAGTACTACCCTTATGTCATAAGGATATGAATATTTCACTTTTCATCATTCAATAACCCGCCTGATATGTATCGTGTATATTGTTATATATTGTTTACTGTCACCTCTTTTCAAACTGCCAGCTCTATTTCCAGTTGACTGATACATTGTCTTATTGTTTCCAACAGAGAAAAACTAAGGCAGTAAAATGGTAAACACTGGCCATTTTGAACAGGGTTTCCCCAGGACTCGCACGAGAGCTCTAAATGAGGTTTGTCAGAATGACCTATTAAATCCTTCCATCACCCTTGCCTCTTCTCCTCTCTCTCACTCTCTCCTCGTGTCCCTGTCTGGGAGCAGTAAATAGAATTTGTCTTTGTGATCTAGAGAGAAATTAAATGTGCTTTGCCTCTCCTCTGTGAGCCTGACGCTCAGCATAAATAACAGGCCTCTTTCTCAATGGCTGCCGAGACATCATAACTCCATTATGGTCTGTGCGGAGCTGCATGACATGCCATCTTATAAACCATGCAAGCTGAAAGAGGAAACTATTACAGGACGAGTAAAGACACACTCATGTGTATTTATGATAAGCACTAAGGCAGAGGCAAAGAAGAATGTAAGTAGGTTTGATGTGATTCTAAAGTTCACTCGAGGGCTGAAATGTGAATCGTGTTAATTACATGATATGCCAAATAATTAATTAAATTAATCGCAATTAATCACATCATCAACATTTGCGGCGAAAAGCTCCTAAATGAAGATCATTGAAAGACACTAAATCATTCTTGTGATAACTGATATAAAAATCACTTTAGAAGGATATATATATATATATATATATATATACATATATATATACACACTGTATATATGCATCTACAGTCCAGCAATTCATTTATCAACTGAGTTACATGTTTTAACTCCACCAAATGGACTGTCCTGATGCTTATTTCTGCCATCCTGTGCCATGTCACATTTTTAGATACTTTAAGTAGCAAACAGTTAAACTAAGACAAAAAAAAAAAAAAAAACAAAACAACAACAACAACAAAAATAAGACACCTGGGGTGTATTCCAGAAAGCAGGGTTAACTTACCGTGAACTAAACCCTGAACTCTCGGTTGATTAACCCCAAACCTTGCTTACTCGAGGTATGTGGTTACAAAAATGCGTCCAGGAGTAAGTTCATTCAACTCAGAGTATGTTCCTGGTTAAGACTCAAGACATTCTCAACAGAGCGACGAATCCACGAGTCACTATGGAAACGGACACTAAGAAAAAGCGCGCCAAGCGGTTTCTTTCTTCTTCTTTTGTTCATTAGTTGTTTACATGCTTAGTGCATATCGCCACCTAATTGATGACTGTGATTTTTTTCCATGTAATCTTTAATCCTTGAGAATGTGTTGTCATATCAGATATGTATTTTGATTTAGAATTTAGACATTATAGAAAATCCATGTGTGAGATAATATAACGTAATAAATAAAATAAATAAATATTTAATAAGTTAAACATTACCTTGTCATAGTGTTTTATAATTTATACAGATAACTCTTATATATGGCAATAAAAGAAATAATCATATTAGAATAATGTTACCTTATTTATTACTGATATTAGTGCTTCCTCATTAACATAATCAAACAAAAATTTATATTTATATATGAAATATGTTTTATTTTATAAATTAAATTAAAAAAAAAAAAAAAATATATATATATATATATATATATATATATATATATAATAAGCTATACTTAAATATTGTAATATATATAATGAATGCTGTGCGCTATCTGTCACGCCCAATTGAAGGCTCGCTGAAGTGAATTTACCCTGGAACATAACCTGCTCTGGAGCAGGTTAAGTTCAGAGAGTGAGTTGCTATGACTATGGAAAGTGAAAAGTAACATTTGTCAAGTAATGGTACCCATACTCGAAATGGTGCTCTGCATTTAACCCATCCATGCACACACACACAGCAGTGAGAAGGAACACACCGTGAACAACACACCCGGAGCAGTGGGCAGCTATATCCAGCGCCGCGGGAGCAAACTGGGGGTTCAGTGCCTTGCTCAAGGGCCACTTCAGCCATGGGTATTGAGGGTGGAAGAGAGCGCTGTTCATTCACTCCCTCCCAACCTACAACTCCTGCCAGTACCGAGACTCGAACCTGCGACCTTCTGGTTACAAGTCCACATCTCTAACCGTTAGGCCACAGCTGCCCCTACTAACATACCCTGAAAGTTACCTCCATTTTTGGAACCGAAAGTTGAGGTTATCCACTTACTTACTCTTAAACATACCCGGGTATGTCACATAACCTGCTTTCTGGAATACCCCCCTGCATTCTGTTTTATCACTATGAACTAATGTGATTGTTTACCACATTTTTTTTTTTTTTTACTAAATCAGCAGTCGTCATACTGCACAAAATCCACAGCAATGTAGAGAATAAAGACTATCATAATGGCCCATTCACACCAAGGACGTTAACTTTAATGATAACGATAGCTATTACATTTTAATAATCATTCTAATTCTCTGAGAATAGGGGAATCTACAACTATAACGATAATTACACAGAACAAACGTATAATTGGAATCACTTTCAGAACTTTTTTTTCCAGTTGATGGACTATAAAATATATATTAAAAATATATTAAACTATATATTTATATATAATCAGAGTCTGTCCTGCTTTAAATAGCTTGTGCGTTTAACGTGGCAGACAACTGCAGTGCAGTGTTTATAGTCAACAAAGCTGTCCACTGGTGTGAATAATAATATAGTAATTTTGTAGTTATCTTTTTATTTCTTATTCTTGGGGTAAACACGCCTTAACTTTCGTCTATTGGCATTAATGGATGATCAGTCAAATTCCCCAAGAACACATTATCCAAATTCCAAAAATATCCATATGCTAATTTGCATTGTGCTTGGTAGCTTGCGTTGGTCATTATGGAAATTAGATGTTGCGTCTGTTCTTTAATTTGCGCATTGTCAGAAAATCACCAGCAGATTTAAAAAAAAAAAATTGCGCTAATTTGTTTAATTAATTTGTTGACACTTCCCCCCAAAGTGACTTATGACATATTCACAATGCTGAATTTCACGAGTAAACCTCTGTAGTACAGAAGCTAGTGTAAATACACAAAAGTAACCAAAAGATTGTCTTTTGATGTTGTTGTGGTTGTACGTCAAAAGGAATTGAAAGGATTCATACTTAACAGTTTGAGCAATAGTTATATTCCCTCATCCTGAAACTTCTGCCTGTGTTTTACCTTGTGCTGAAGCGGTGACATTGCTCTGACTCTCCTGTCTTCTATTTCAAGCTGGCTTTGGTGTCGTACATCAACAGAGGACACCATCTGGAAATGTGTCCACTCTGTTTTTGGGCTCGATCCCCTCTGAAACCAATTCTGACTTTGTTTTCTCCCCCTCTAGTCTTCCACCCATCATAGCAACATGCAGCATCCTATCAAGTGCCTCCCAAGTGAAAAAGGCCAAATAAGAAAGCAGGCACCTGGGGGAGAGGAACATCTGTGTGCGTTTGATCATGCCTGTTTTTCTCATTCATGCTTTATTCATGCCTTGTCTGGGTAAGCCCAGACAGCCGGTGCATCTCTCAGTAAGGCAGCTCTGACAGATAAGCTTTAGCTGCTGAAGCGTGCCACCTGATTTTCTTCAGTCAAATCAGAAGAAGATGATGTGATGGAATTACAGGACCTCCATTTCACATTCATATTATAACAACATAGACTGCAACAGCAAGAGGACTGCAGTATTGCAATTTTAAAGCAAACGTGAACTTTAAAATAGCATTTGCTTATGCTACATGTTTTGAATTATTTGCGTACATTAATTTTGATCATGATGAAATCCAAATTTCAGCAGGTTATAAGTCCCAGTATTTTTTTTACAATGTTATTAAAAATATATTTTTCTTATTTTTTTATTTTTTTTTTGTATTTCATAATATCACAATAATCTGAATATATATAAAACATAATCACAAATAAAATCATCAAGTATTAATATTTTATAGCCATATTGAATTGGTCAAAAACAAGGGAATGTGGCCTATGAAAACTCAAGATTTCTATTTTTCTTTTACTTTCTTTTTTTTTTTGTGTGTTAAACACTCAGTTACTGATAGAGGTTTGACTTGGTTTTTGTAAAAAGTACAACCCAAGAATAAACACAAATGTTTTAAGTTTAAGTTACCAAATTCTGTAGTCCTAAAAGGATGACCACCCCCCTCCAAAAAAAAAAAAAACCCTCAGCATAATTTTTTTAAATATTTTTTTTCTATGTAAATGCACTTCCTGACAAAACCTCTCCTCTAACTCTAGAATAATTCACTCCTTGTAAGTAATCTGATAAAAGGTTACATATTTTTTCATATCTCAATAAATAAATAAATAAAAATAAATCTTGCAATGTCATGTTTTTTAATTATTTATTTATTTTCCAATATTATGCAGCCCAAGGTCCAGTATTGTTTTGGATTGCACTGAATTTCACTGTATAGAAATTAAAAAAACAAAAAAACAAAAAAACAATCAAAGATGATAGAATTTTCATTTTCAGAAATCATAAAAAAAAAACAGCTAATCAGATTGTAACTGTAATTTTTAGATGTGAACAATATACATGTATCAGTGCATTTACCCTGGGAGGTCTGTAGGCATGGTGTCTGAGGTTCTGACTAATTTGCAATTATCACTTAAACCAGATTACATGTAATTTTCATATGATGCCAGACAGCTAAATACATGTTTTCGGCAAAAAAAAAACAAACACAAAAAAAACCCCTGATGGCGTCATTATGGCCATTACCCAGAAAAGCACTAATAATATGTTTTGATGGCCTGGTGTTTGTCATTATGAGATGCCCACTTAGCAATGTGCCATCTGTGGCAGAGGGCAACAGCTAAATGTCAGCCGTATGCATGTCAGTTTGTTTGTCCCTAGAGATGCTGGCATGTTATTGGTTTTTTTTGCTTTTAAAAAATCTGTGTCTGTGAAGCCAAGAAAATATCCATCATGCCCCTGTCATTGTTCTGTGTCATTTAAGCATGAAGTGACAGCTAGCACAATGCTCTTGACAAACAGAGAATGATTTACATCATGGATGAGAAATGGTTTTAAATGGTTTATGTTTAGGAAAATAAATGGTCAAGTTGCTTTTTTGTTTTGCTCAAAATATAAAATATCTATAGCCTTGTTCTTAACAGTTACTATAGTACACTCTTAAAAATAAAGGTGCTTCACGATGCCATAGAAGAACCTCTTTTGTATAAATGGTTCCATAAAGAACCTTTAACATCTGAAGAACCTTTCTTTCACCCAAATGTTCTTTGTGGCAAAAGAAGCTTCTTCAGATTATAAAAAGGTAAGAAAGGGATGGTTCTTTAAAGATCCTTTGACTGAATGGTTCTTTGTGAAATAAAAAAAATGTTTCTTCTATGGCATCGGTGTAAAGAACCATCTAAGCTAGGGTGACCAAACGTGCCATTTTCCCAGGACACGTCCTGGCCAGGATTTCTATATTGCCTAAAATATCCATGTTTTGGCTTTGTTTGTGCTGCGCAGACCAATTGTGCATCATGTGCTTTTGAATCGCTCTCACGGTACTTTGAAGTCATACACCGATCGGTATGCTCAGTGCTGCTTCAAGTCAAACACTAATATGTACACGTATTTACATCGCTTTGACTGTTCTCTGTAGATCCCACCTTCTCACGCAACACGATTGGTCGATTACGTACAATGTCTGCATGTTATTGGTCAAACGATCATTACCTTCATTATTTATGAAAACAGGAAACCAAAGCCAAAACCTGGATATTTTAGGCAATATAGAAATCCTGGCCAGGACGTGTCCTGGGAAAATGGCACGTTTGATCACACCCTAATCTAAGCATCTTTATTTTTAAGAGTGTAAATAAAAACACTCAATATTTTTCCTACAGCTACTCTCATTTCTTTTTTTTTTTTTACACCAAAAACAAAATTTCCACTTTTAAATAATCACCTTTTTACACATTATCCTCATTTATTAATACTGAAAAGAAAAAAATATAACAGCAATGATAAGAAAAAATTGTATGCCAACATTTATTATAATTTAAATACTGAATAAACAACAACAATGATGATGATGATTGTGATAGTTGGGTAAGTTGAGTAAATTTCAAAAATTCTGAGATCATGTAACTGCCAAAATTCCTTGTTTAATTTGATGTGTTACTTGAGGTTTCTTTGTAATTTATTGTAAAATAATTACTAGCAATATGAGTAAAAATTGTTTCTACACCAATTTATTTATATATTTATTTTCAGTGTAGTTCAACGGTAAGTGAACTTGTTATTTCAAAAGCTTTGTACGTTCAGTATTAGATAGTGAGAGCATTATAGAGGAGCACTTAATGTTTCTGAGCGTCAGGACAATGCTTTCTGCATGTGCTTTCTCTCCTATTCACATGCAAGTGGAACATGACAGCAAATGACATGTTGCCTAGCAACCTGACATTTGACGAGATACTAACAGTTCTCTTATGTGAATCTGGAAGTGGTCAATTTATATTCTCAGAACATAACTTCAAAAAGAAAAAAGAATTTTGAGATGTGAGATGATCAGAACAGTAAGTCAGCAGTTCAGGCACAGCAGGTCAGTATTTGCTAAAGGGTTTGTCAAAGGCACTATAATTTTTTTTAGTATTAGGGGCAGGACTACCTGTTTGTTAAACAATGGCAAAATAGTATGTTTGGGAAGCCTGCGGAGAAACACTGGATTCATTATTTGTGCAATGTTGTTTGTAGCCTCCAATGGTGTGGATACTGCACACTGCACCTATTATATTGTTCTTATTCAAATTCAGATATGACAGATATGACTGAGAAAATTTAAGAAATTGAATTTAAGTTTTTCCATTCTTCACTTCTTTTTTATATATATAACATACAGTATATGGTAAGAGTATAGGTTGCAAAAATCCATACATGTATCCCTAATATTCCAGTCAAAATAATGCTCCACTTGGAGCTATCTATAGAAATCGCTTTATTTTAGGTTTTTACTTTCCTTCATAAACTCAAATACTCCTTTATACACAAATGCAAAATAATTCAAACAGTCTTTTAAATTCAGAATGGTAATTTATCATCTGTTCTTCTTAGGAAGAAGCCGGCAAAATGGTAATTGATTTTAAATTATAGATGCATCTTCTAAACTACATATTTCCATATGCCAAAGCTCTTAAATAACATGTTTTTTTTTTTTTAATCCTGTGGGAGAGAACAGGATTGGTGAACTGTAATGCTAGTTGTGATGATAAAATGTCTGCTTGTATTCACCATTGCTACAATAGAGTTTTTGTTATTGAGTTGATTATGTCAACTTAAGCACCATTTTATTAAAGAAAAAAAAAAAAGTTTGTGGTGGCATGATGCAACTGGCTATGTGCAGACATCTCTGTGTGCAAATATACTGAACTGATGAAAAGAAAAACAAAGAAAAGAAAAAAAAACGGAATATTGTGAATTGATCGTGTACTAATGTATCTGGAATTGAACCTATATTGCTCTAATGGAGAACAGAGTACAGTGCTGTCCTGATCTCATGTCAGAGAGGTGATGATTTCAAGCCAGCTGATTGGAAGACTAAGAGGCAATCAGAGGTATTTTTCCTTCGATCAGCGGTCATTTCTCCTTGAGCCATGTTGCTCTGCTGGCTGTCACTTTCTGTCTCAGAGGCAACATTAAAGGCCTTTAAAATCAATAACCGCTCAAGGTGGATTTGTAAATCTTGGGTCACAGCCAAAGATATAAAGACCTGTCATTGCAAAAAGAACAGAGTATTGCTTTGTTTGTTCAGCAGGAATAATACTGAAACAAGAACAGATGAAATGGGCAATTGTACTACAATATCGGCATCCCCATTATCATGAGCAACTCTCCATAATAATTAGTAAGAAAAACATTTGGGTTTTCAATGCCACAATTCACAGTCTTAGTTTGCCAGAGGCAGAACACACTTTGAGCATATTGTCCCAGCACAAAACCCTGCTGATGTTAGTCCACTTCACCAAGCTGTATTTCTGTATAACAGAACTAGGATTTGTTCAGGAATGCATATTAATTCACAGCGCTTTTTGCCTTCTCAAGTAGAAGCACTTTTTTGTTTGCTTCTGGAGGAGTAAATGAATTTAAATCACTGCCAAAAAGCTAATGTATAAGGCATTGCATAATAAAAGATTAACTGTGCTGCTGAGAATGCACTTTACGATGATGTGCTGTGTTTGCATATGTAACACCCAGATGCTACACTGAAAGCTATTCAGAGAAATGCTTCTTCTCAAGTAATTGTGTATTAAGGCATCATCTCCAAGTTTCAGTTATGAATCTGTGAAATCGTTTTCCATAAACTAGCTACAAATATGAATCATAACCCACAATGAGAAGCATGCATGCCTATTTAGGCACTGTTCACAAGAAAAAACAAAGCGAAAAGCCTCTTCCTTTATTGCCCACTTGTTCCCTGTGGCTCACTTACCATTTAGAGGTGGAGGGAGATGGAGAGAAGGAAGAAAGGAAAAAAATTGCCTTGAGGAGATCTGTGGAAAGAAAAAAAGTTGCCAACTAAAGAGTCAGCTTGTTTCTTCACATTTCGCCGTCACGCATCTACCCGCCTTTGGATCTTCATCCCACATCTGCCTGAAACATCAGTGCTTGTTGGGTAAGGCTGCAGGCAGAGAAACGCTGTTCATTAAACAAAGCTATTCCATGCCCACTCACTGGCACTTGTCGTTATGCATCTCCAGATGATCCTTCCCCCCCCCCTCTGCGGCATAATGAATATGCATGCAGTTGGGTCAGTTCCACCTGAGAGGAAGGGAACGTGTGCACGTCTCTGTGTGTGTGTGTGTGTGTGTGTGTGTGTATGTGTGATCATGTATACCCTGAAGCATATGTGTGTATCTCTGGAGATCTTTGCTGTTGGAGTTGAATGTCAGTGAAAAGATTTGCTTCAGTTTTTCTTGTTTTTATAGTACTTGTGTCTGCGCAAGCAAAAAAAAACGTTATGCTTTATGACTAACTGAGTGTTCATCTAAAAAAACTGATATAATTACATTTTTGTGGTGTTTTTTTTTTTTTTTTTTAATGGGCACGGTGAAATATAAAATATGTGTATATGCAATCAGTATGCGCAAACACGCACACTATGCAAAGAATTTTAATGTTCAGGAATAATAAAAACATGGCACAATGAAACATTAAAATACCCTCATAATAGAAAAAATGGGTTTTTAAAAATGACTATGTAATTTTTGGCATTTAACTAATAAGGTTTTACTCAGTCCATTGCAATTACCATGCTGCTGAGTTACTTTTTTCATTTTGGTGCAAAAATATTATAATGATTATAATGAATGGTGCAAAACTACATATTTGTTCTTCAGCAAATCCAAACGAAAAAATCAAATAATTCATCTTCGGAACACAATTTAAGATATTTTGGATGAAAACTGGTAGGCTTGAGACTGTCCCATAGACTGCCAAGTAAGTAACACTGTCAATGTCCAGGAAAGTATGAAAAGCATCGTCAGAATAGTCCATCTGCCATCAGTGGTTCAACCGGTTTGCCATTTTGGCATATCTGAGCAGATATGCTCTTCTGTGTCAGCTGCGCCACAAGGATACATCTGTTTTATTTGTATTTACGTTTTGGTTTGAAAGAAAACAGAACATCAGCGCAGTGCAGCTGACACAGAAGAGCTTACGCTGCTTGCGTACTGCTCAGATTTGCCAAAATGGCACTACGCTGAAATTTTCACACAATTCAAATCCTTATGTGTACTTCTTGTGAAGCCTAACAGAAGTTTCTGTCAACTAAAAACCAGTCACTGCACATATTTCTAGTTGGAGAGACAAAAAAGTCCCTTTACTTGTGTGTTTAAGCAGAAGGTCAGCCATCAGTGCAGGATTAACCCAGCTCTGATCTATGACATTTCCTCCGGTCCCTCGAAGGACAAGACTCTCCTGGAGGGCACCTGCCGTTGAAAGAGACTGATCCTCTATTCCCCTCTCTTTTAACCTTCTTTGCTCCCCAAGCCAAAGTCACATGACACCAAGAACCTCGTCTGAACCATTTTGCCTGTCCATGTCATTGATTGACACAAAAGAAGTTCCTATGTTTCTCACTAAAAAGAGAAAGGGAAAAAAATCCACAACTCATTTCGCTGGTCAACAAGCCCAATTATTTAACAATCAATCTGTAATCATTAATATGGTATTCTTGAGTTAGCAAGCAAGGAAATTAACCACATATTTATACATTTATAGATAGTAGATAGATAGATAGATAGATAGATAGATAGATAGATAGATAGATAGATTGATAGATAGATAGGATAGATAGATAGATAGATAGATAGATATAAATAGCTTGAGTTGCCACAAGGCCAAGACAAAAAAAGAGAGAAATTGTCTTGAGGCAGCATGTAGTGCTCCAAGTGAGTCATTGTACAACATGAATGATACATGATCAAAATGCCAAAGAGTCTTTCTTTTCCTCCCTGCATCCATCTGTCACACAAACCAGCCCTGAAGGCCTCATGCGGAATACAGGTCTCTATTGTAAGTGAGGTATTATGGCTTTGGGTTTGCATCTTCCCTTGGTAGGTTTGCCTACCTTATACTGGAAAAAAAGGCAATGCTTTTCGGGTCCCATTTAGTTAGTTTTTATTTATTTTTTTCTTGTCTTTATTGTTGTTGTTAACTAGGTGTTTGGCCATCGTGAAGCACTGCAATAGCTCAGAACAAATCAATGACCTTGCAGTAGGTGCACTCAAGCCAGATAAAGGAACAACTTAACTTTGTAGGGGGTTGAGGAAGAGGTTGCAATGGTGAATTGCACAGCCATCAAAAATGTCCTAAAATGCTGGAAGAATCTACAGGGGGTTAAGGGACTATTACATGCAATTTGCCTTCCAGTCTGGATGTTTGAAAAACCTGTTGTGTGGAATCAAATGCACTGTTGGAGGGCAACACATCCTTCCTAATCTGATTGCAGGTATTTCAAGCATTGCTGGGAAATTGAGGCTGACCAGCATCAGTATGGGGGAAAGAATAACTGTGGAGCAAACAAGAGTGTCATGCAGATGATAAACAGCAATTTAAGTAATACTAAACGCTTAGAATACAATGGTTATTTAAACAGATTGTTTCCCCCTTGAAATATCAGTTTCCAAAATCATTCTGATGGTACACTGACTTCTAATAAGGCAACTAGCTTTAGTTTCTTTCCCATATTCTCCATCAAATGTCTGTTCTGTCTGTTCAGTATTGGTTTTTAGTGAGCAGGTACATAATTTTCTTGTAAAGGGAAGATTGCATTACAGCAGCTAACCACTGTATTACAACAATTATACATTTCAACACTGAATTTCTACTCACTTAACCTTAGGGGCTCAGAAGTTGCAAAAACTACACAAAGCTACATACAGTTGCTTTAAAGGGGTCGTGAACTGCCTATTTTGTACTGCTCTCTGAGGTCCACTTATAAAGTTTAAAACATCATAATTTTAGAAGTAACGTGCTATTTTCTGTCCTGTTTTTAACCATCTTTATTGACATCTTTATTGTTTGATTTCTGCACAGACCTGCACGTTCACCTCTCTCATGAAAACTACATGGATGAATCAGTGGGCAGGGCTAAACAGGCAATGATGTAGATCAAAGTCCCTTTAATGCGTCATGTCACTCGATGGCCATGTTTGAAATGCTTCTCAGGCATGCAAGTGCAGCTCCTATCTCTTTAAATGGGGAAACATAGAATTCTCCAAAAACTGTTCGCCAAGCTTACGATTAAATTTCATATTTGAAATGACCAAGGAAATCTGACAACAACCCGTATCATAAATGTTGTTTATTTTGCTCAAATAGCATTAAAAAAACTTATTTCTCAGGCTGGATCAGCCAGTCCGCATGCGCAATCCTAGGTGATGAGCTGACTTTACAGATCAGAGATCAGAGTTCTTGATCCGTCCCTTTTATTGAGGAAGCATCAAGAGGTGACTTGTGCGAACTTGAGACAGCCAGGTATCCCAGAATGCATTTCACACCAACCAGCAAGTGTTAATGGCGGAGGAGAAAACCCACGTAATTTTACTGTTATTGTGTCATGAAATGTAGTTTTAAGAGTTGTAGGGTATCAGAGTGAATCAAACAATTTAAGATTTAATCAGATTGGTGTGAACAACCCAAAGAGCCAAATTCGACAAAGAGGATAACAAGACAACGTCATAAATCTGTCCAGATCCTAGCGCCAGCCAGTCTGAAGCAAGCCTTACCAACCAACTCTTTCACAGAACAGCTTGTAACACATTAACACAAAAGAACACTTATTGATCCCCATCCCAACTCAGGAAGGATTTTGTCAAATTTGGGCCAAGTAACCAAGATTAACCAAGGGTCATATGATTTCAAGTTTTCCTTTCATTTTGGAGTGTTACAAACTCTTGGTGCATAAAGAAGATCTATAAAGGTTGCAAAGACTAAAGTCTCAAACCCAAAGAGATATTCTTTATAAAAGTTAAGACTTGTCCACACCCTCCTAAAACGCTTAATTTAAACATGCCTCCACATGTCTACGTCACGATGTGGGAGATTTGCATAACACCACCCAAATGTTCATGCAAAAAAAGAAGGCGTAAACTTTGATTCTCGCTGTTGCCGTTGGCACCCCATGCCTTGGAGACGCTGTTTCGTTGTGAGAACGCAAAATACTTTGTCTGGCCTTCCAAAAGAGGACAGAAATCATTGGTTAAGTTGTATTTACAACACTGTTCCAGAGCAGCTCAACCCCAATATTCAGATGTGTGCAGCACATATTAAGGAGGACTGTTTCCTGATCCTGGGAGAGAAGACTACAATGCTGGCTGTTCTGACACACAGTCTGTAAGTACGTTTACATATGTAAAGTATTTGCCACTGATGATTCAAATGTGAGTTTTGAGCAGTGTAGAGCAGCGGTTCTCAATTCCAGTCCTCAGCACATTTTGTATGTTTTTTTTTTTTTATGGCTTCAGACGTTTGTTCTTTTCGAACGTTTAAAGTGCCCCTGCGAACTGGACATCACAGGATATTCTGCCATGATGCCAGTTAGAAGTGAACGTATATGTTCCATTCAAAGTGCATTCAAGTGTGTGTGAGTCTATGCAACTTTACAGATCATCTTATGCACCAAGAGCTTTATGAGAAAGGAAAACTTGTAATCGCCATCATATGACCCCTTTAAAGGTGATGGAAAATGTTACCGCCTCTTAACATATTGTGATGCCCTGTCCAGCTGGAGCGATGAGACATAAACATAAAAACCCATTATAAACATGATATAAACAGTGTTGATTTCTAGGCGTGTCCTCTTTTGGAAGACCAAACAAAGTAGTTTCACTTTCTCAATGAAGCAGCCTCATACACCGCGGCCTTGAGTGAGCGGGGGCCAGAGGCCTAGAGTGAGTGGAGACCGGCTTGAGTGAGCAGAGGCAGGCGGCTTGAGAACGGCCCGGGTGGTGGATTCTGCGAAAGAGCAACTGGTGAAACACAGTGCAAAGTTGATGTATTTCCTCAGCGACCAGCACGGATCAGCTCCAGGGATGACGAAGCAGATAACATTCTCTTTTGGAAGGCCAAAACAAAGTAGTTTCGCTTTCACAGTTGAAAACACACATCGTCTATACGACATGGTGGGGCGCGGGCGACAAAAATACTACAACGAGAATAAAAGGTACGCCTTCTTTTTTTTGTGTGAGAACACCTGGGCGGCGGCGTTATGCAAATCTTCCCACATAGTGATGTAGAGATGTGGGAGGGCGTGTTAGAACGAGCCGTTTCAGGGGGGGTGTGAAAGAGTCTTAACTTATATAAATACTATCTCTTTGGATTTGAGACTTTAGTCTTTGCAACTTTACAGATCTTCTTTATGCACCAAGAGCTTGTAACACTCCAAAGAGAAAGGGAAAAATTTAAATTGCATCATATGACCCCTTTAATTTAAGGAGTTTCTTTTGTGTTTTGTGCTTACAAGTTAATGTCTTAAACTGCTGATCTTGAACATGAATTTTGCATAATTGGTATTGAGAAACACCTTCGCTCTTCTTCTGCAGAGGCGGTGCTTATCCACACTATTACATCATAGAGTAGAACGTTCCAAAAGTTGTCGTTTTGGCAGACTGCATTCAATATAAAAGAAACTGTTTTAGACTAACAAAAAAAATGTTTTTTCAGTTCCAAAGGATATTTTATGTCAAAAGATCAATGGGAAAAATTTGGTGTCTCAGTTTATATATCCCTTCAAAAGAGTCCATAAAACTTACAGTCATTTGTATCAGATTTCTCCAGGCGTCCCAGTACAGTCATTGTTTCAGGACCTTGGACAGCTCAATTTTCATTGCAACTATAAGAGAGGAAAAAAAAAAATAGGCATAATGTTTAAAACATAAGTTTTTTTTTTTTAAATCAAAAAATTAATCTATTTCTACCCACCAGTACAGTTGCAGAAAAACAGGAACTTATGGCTATAAAAAGTATTATGATTAATCCTGATAACCAACAAGTGTTTAGAAATCAGAATACAATATGAAGCAAAATACTTTTTTGAAGACATTTTTTTTTCCAGTTTGAAAAAACAAAATATTACATAAAACATTTTTTTAATGGAAAAATAAATAACTATAAATAACTAATAACTATAAATAACCATTAGAACTAAATATTGTGAAAGTGTAAGACTCAATGTAAGTCTAAGGAACAATTAAAACTATTAAAAACTATTAGAAAAATTGTTAGTGTTTTGAGTTAAAAAAATATTGGCATCCAGTGTAAGATTAAACAGAAGTAAACATGACTTTAATCATATGAGATTTTCAAGTCTAAATGTACTTTAAATGACCAAGCCAAACACTGAATGTCCACATGAGTCAAGTACAGTGGTGTGATTTTTTTTTTGCCCCCTTCCTGTTTTTGAAGTTTTTTTGTATATTTGTCACACTTGAATGATTCAGATCATCAAACAAATTTTAATGTTACACAAAGATAACCTGAGGTTAATACAAATTGCAGTTTTTTAAAATAATGATTTCATTTATTACTGGGTAAAAGCTGTACAAACCTGCCTGGCACTACATGAAAAAGTAATTGCCCCCTAAATCTAATAACTGGTGGTGCCACACTTTTCAGCAAAAACTGCAATCAAGCGTTTGTGATAACTGGCAATGAGTCCTTAACATCGCTGTGGCTTTTTTGCAGAATTGTTTTAATTCAGCCACATTGGAGGGTTTTTGAGCATGAATGGACTGTTTAAGATCATGCCACAGCATCTCAATTGGATTTAAGTCCGGACTTGGACTTGGCCACTCCAAAATCTTAATTTTGTTTTTCTTGAGCCATTGAGAGGTGGACTTGCTGGTGTGTTTGGGATCATTGTCCTGCTGCATAACCCAAGTGCGCTTGGTCACAAACTGATGGCTGGAGTGCAGAATTCATGCTTCCATCAATTATGGCAAGTCATCCAGGTCCTGAAGCTGCAAAGCAAATCATAATTTTAAAACGGCATTTTGTACTGTATTTATATGCATTATCTTTGTGTAATATTAAAATTAGTTTTGAACTGAATCTTTTAAGTGTGACAAATATGAAAAGAAAAAAAAATCAGTAAGGGGGCAAAAACCTTTTCATGGCACTGTATTTTCACAGTTGATTCTCAGGGTAAGTAGTTTCACAGTCATTTTTCAGTTCATATTGCTGATTTATGGGGCTTTTTTAATGCTTAAATGCTCTTATGTACCTTCTAAGCTGATTGCAAGTTAAAATTTATTAGGAACCAAAAAGGCTGCTCTAGGCAAGCGTAAATGGTTCATAAATTTTGCAAAAGGCTATTCAAACCCTGTTCATAAAAGCAGGATAAAAACAAGGGAGTAATTTGTATATTGAGTTGTGCTTTGCCGTACTCAGAGAGGAAGGCGGCTATCTCTGTGGAAAACTCAAAACAGCTGTGCTGCATTAAAGAACCCCACTGTGCTTCGGGCTGCTCTCCTTCCCGCCCACAAAAAATGGCTGCCTGGTGAGCCTGTTCGGCACAAACATCAATTAGAGAAAGTTTAGCTTGCATTTGACTGCTGGCTTGCACCAAAGACAAGGACAAGGAAAAAACATAGAGGGGGGGGTGGATTCGTTTTTGCCTTTTTCTTTTTCTCTATTTCTTTATATTTTGTATTTCTGACCTTTATATCAAAAGGTCACTTCATGCTTTGCTGTATCTTTTGGACTGGTGCCAGCTGTGCTCCATGGGGGTTGGCTCAGGTGAGCTTCAAAGACTCAGGCTTTGATAATGGGAATTAAATTTAGAGCGGCTTTGGATACACATGCACAATTACATCAACACAGGCTTTCCCAGCCACTGGAAAAACTGTTATTCACATTTGTTCATATTGTTGTGTGACAGAGGGAAAGAAATAGGGCCTATACAGATCAATTCAATTCAACAGTTCATTTTTCAAAAATGCCCATGTTGTGACTAAAATTTCAATAACAAGTTCAGTGATACAATATTTGTGATTTTACACTGTTATTAGCTTTTAATTTACATAAAGCAGTTTAGCACTTTTTGATTCAAAGCATATCCCCAAATATGATGATCCCTTTTTCACCTTCCTAAAATATATGCAGCTACAGGATACATTGCCCATGTGTATAGGCTTTATACTGTTAAAAATAATAATAAATATTTGTAAAATTTTATTTGTAAATTGTTTTATTACAATTTAAATTGATGGTTGATCTTCTTTTCTACTTTAACATTAGAGAGGTTAGATGTATAAATATTCTTTTTTTTTTTTTTATAATATTATTTTGGGAGAAAAACTGTTCAAAAAACCTTTCTAATATTTTTCAATATTAGACAGAAATATATATATATATCTCAAAGGCATTTTAAGAAGTACACTTTAAATGTTTAAATTTTTAATAATATTTAACTATTACCAACAAATTTTCTTAACAAACATTATTGTACTGATACAGCATAAATTAGAAAATACTCACAGTGACACCCAAACACTAAAAAAAAAAATACATAAAGGATCCATGCAAAAAAAAACTAAGGCTGTAACACAGGCTAAGCATCAGGGTGAGCACATTTACCCAAAACAGGAACAGGAAACAGGAAGCCATAGCACCAAGTACAAAAAAAAACCAGTCCAAGATGCAATGTCCCCATGTGGCTGCTTAATCTCTTCAGAAATGCATTACAGTTGTGCATCTCATGAAGCATGTAAATTCACATTCCATTTTACTGTGTCCTAATCAGATTTAGCCTTCCTGTTACTCCCCTAGGGCAGCATAATATTTTTAATTGGCCCCCCTGTGTGTGTGTATGTGCAGGTACATGCATAAGATATTGTCAGAAGAAGGCATCAGATGAAGGCAAAAAAAAAACAATCCTGCAGTAGGAGACATCTGTAAAAAAGGCCAAAAGTAAGAGAATTAAAAATAAAGTGAAAGAGGATGAACAGGGTCGTCAACTAAAGCAGAGAAACGAAGGGAAGGGAGACAGTAGGTGGACCCCATGGGGGGACGTCAGGCCGACAGAGACGGTCACGCTGTGTGTTGTGTTGGGGGGACAAGAGAAGGACGAGAGTACACGTGTCTCAGAGAGGACGGAAGCAGCCATGCGACTCTACAACCAGACGGGGGGTCAGCTGTCAGAGCAAGGCCTGCTGGGAATGGGGCAGGAGAGGTTGGGGGGCCCCCCCGGACAGGTGTCCAGAACACAAGGTGAGGTGGGAGAGGAAGACAAAAAAGAGAAAAAGAAAAAGATTGTAGGGGAGAGAGAGAAATCACACAAATACACAAATTCACTAAAAACAGTCCTTCCAAAGTCTCATATCATTTTTCCTTTTCAGTTTCAGTATTTTATCTTGTCCCAGAAAATAATGCCATATCGCAATACAAGGGGCCATGTTTCCTGTCAGATGGTTACGCTGCCCGCCTGAAGGTGTTTGCTTTATTTACATTTGTTTTCATAAATATAATTTATTATCACATAATGTTGCAACTGTCACTTCAGTACACCTGCTAGCATTTCATTCCTCTGGCACACCGGCAAAAGGCATATAACCTTAAAAATGTCAAAACACAGATCTATATTATATAAATATAGCTCAAACCAAGTGGAATTTATTTTTAAAGAATGATTAGCTTATAAAACACTTTTATTTTAAATTGAATTTATACCTATAATGACAAAACTGAATTTTTTTCAGTTTTAGTCTTTGGTGTCACATGATCCTTCAGAAATCAATCAAATAATATGCTGAGATTTGCTGCTCAAGAAAAAAACATTTCAAACGTTTCTTATTTGAAAATGGTTGTGCTCCTTACTATTTTTTTTTCATGAGTCTCTTTCGATGAATAGGAAGTTTCAAAAACAAAACAACATTTTTTTTTAAACAGAGACAAAATCTTTGTGAAAACATTATAAATGGCCATTACTGTCACTATTTTTCATCCTTGCTAAGAAGAAAACAAGAGAGAAGAAGAAAAAAAAAAAAAAAATTAAAAAAAAAAAAAAAAAAAACAAGTGTCCAAATTGCCCTTGGGGTGCCAGATAACCTGTGGTGTGTTAGTGCTGTCGGGGGGACCATGACTGCATTTTCTCAGTTAATTGGATTAGATAGGTGAATTCATGGTGATCATTTTTGAATTTATTTCCCATCACTTTCTCTTCCATCATGATCCTTTGATCTCCAGTGGTATCTGTGTGCGGATGACCCACATTTAATTTTCTCATATGGTATTCTGATCATATGGATTTCATAGGCTCTGCCTGAATGTCCCACAAATCCCCTTGTGCTATTTGCTCTCTCTCTCCCTCTATTATATATATATATCTACAAACCCGATTCCAAAAAAGTTGGGGACACTGTACAAATTGTGAGTAAAAAAGGAATGGGAATAATTTACACAAAATCTCATAAACTTTATATTTTATTCACAATAGGAAAAATAGATATCATATCAAATGTTGAAAGTGAGACATTTTGAAATGTCATGCCAAATATTGGGCTCATTTTTGGATTTCATGAGAGCTACAACATTCCAAAAAAGGTTGGGACAGGTAGCAAATAAGAGGGCCGGGAAAAGTTAAATGTACATATAAGGAACAGCTGGAGGACACAAATTTGCAACTGTTTTATTAGGTCAATTGGCAACATGATTGGGTATAAAAAGAGCCTCTCAGAGTGGTAGTGTCTCTCAGGAAGTCAGATGGGCAGAGGATCACCCAATTCCCACAATGCTACAGCGAAAAATAGTGGGGGAGCAATATCAGAAAAAAGGAGTTTCTTTTTCTCAGAGAAACATTTGCAAAGAGTTTGAAGTTATCATCATCTACAGGTGCATAATATCATCCAAAGATTCAGAGAATCTGGAACAATCTCTGGTGTGTAAGGGTCAAGGCCGGCACAAAAAACCATCTTTCGGTGCCCTTAGACGGCACTGCATCACATACAGGAATGCTACTGTAATTGGAAATCACAACATGTGGGCTCAGGAAATACTTCCAGAAAAAAAAAAAAAAAAAAAAAAAAAAAAAAAAAAAAAAAAAATATATATATATATATATAGATATATATTATAATATATATATATATATATATACAAAAAAGTAATTAAAAAATATATATTGACGACTAAAAAAGTATTGATGTTATTGCTGTTTCATGGGAGATCATACAGATGGATTTCAGCGGTTTCATAATAAGCATAGAAGCATAGAGCCACACTGCAATAAGCTCAGCAGTAATGTCATTGACCAGTACAGAGGTGGATAACGGCACTTATCCCATCAGCCAGTCTTATCTGCATGAAGATAGCTGGTGAAAATGGTTGCAGTCATTATCAACAGCAAAACAAAGTTAACCAAAGCATCTCCCCAAACTCATATATAATTCAACCTCTGGAGTATCTGAAAAATATTATGTTTTCTTTTCATGTTTTTCCTTATCTCCCTTTTAAACAAGATTAAAGCCTAGCACAGCACAACGAAGAGATAATATTCATGAGAACATCCTCTAGGTTCTTTCATTCACTATGAGGCTTTTTCTTCTTCTCAATATCGGTCTGTCTGATTTTTCCTTATTTGCATGCATCAACAATTTCCAATTTTTAACAACCGTTTCTGTTAAAATAAAAATTTAGTTGAGAAAAGTTTACTTTTGAGTTCTATCAATAATTGTCATAATAACGGTCCTGAGTAACACTGCTATTTTTAGCCAATTTAAGTTTGTTTTGTTAACTGAATGCAAAATGTCTCACTCAGTCCAACAAATTGTCATCAAGCCAATCAAAATTTTCTTGTTCAACAAGTTATCAGCCAGGAGCTCAAATTATTTCATTATTTGTTTTCCATTTCTCATAACTCTGTGAACTCTCAAGTGAACTCTGAACTTTATGATTTAATTTGGCATATTTAAAAAAGCCTATTAATAGATTTTTAAACTTGCTGTGACATGTAAAAAAAAACATGTTGTTCTTTTTCTAAAAGTCATGTGTTTTAGCAAAAACACAAGTTGAACAAACTCATACAAAAATTTGCCCTTAATTCACCAAAAACATGAAAAAATAGTTTTGAGTTTTCAGATGATGTCAGGTTTTAAACACCTAAAAAGGATCCCTAAACATTTACCACACAACAAATTAATAACAGTAATGAAAAAAGTAAAACAAATAAAGTCAGCAAATAGCAAAACAATACTCCTACAACCATAACCACATTATTTATTTATGCTGCAATGCATGCTGGGAGTTTAAAAACCCTTAACAAATCAACCACATTATTGCTCAAAGGGATACTGTTTGTTCAGACAATTGTGTTGGGCTAGTTTGGACAACATTTGGTGGAGTACTGTCAGTCTAACATGTATTTTCATGTTTGAAGTAAATTTTACATTTTAAATATTGAATTTAGAAAACTTTTTTTTTTTTTTTTTTTTTTTTTACAGTTGAACACACCTTACTAGCTCCCTCCCTCCAATGCATTAAGGAATTATAGACATCCCATCATATATATCTATGTATTGGTTAAATGAGCACAGTAAAATTTCATCATAACTTTTAAACATATATCCATCAATTTCACCCTAGAAAAAATTTCCCATCACAAAGGAAAGATACAGAAGAGCTTGAGGGCACATCTCATTGTATGTGCTCAGCAGAATGCTATTCCCTCGCTGCAGGGGAGACGCTCCATTTTACCACCCCTTTCATTACCACACAAAAGACTGTGACAGGTTCCTCCTCACCTCCAGCTGCTGAAAGGAAATCTCCATTATTATTGCCCTTCCAAATTTACCCTGCTGCTTCACAGAAAAGGCAAAACATATTTGCCTCTTTGTTGCCCAATAAACCTGTCAATCTGCCAAGCTGTGATACTATAGGCCTGACTGCCGTGAGTTATGGCCTTTAATACAATACATGTACGCGAAGAGTGTGGTATATGTTCGTGCCCAGACACGTGTGTGCTTGAAGCCCGAGACTGTCTGTCTAGGCGTACGCTTTGTTATCTCTTAGTGTAATACACTCTCAGGTTTTTCTGTTTATTCGCTGGAAATGCTGTGTGCTGTTCACTGAATAGGCTTGATTAGTTGGTTTTGTTGTACTGTTTTAGTGGGAAAATTGAAATTCTACCTGTAATTTCTCTGCTTCTACAGTGTTTGAGGAACAATCATTTGCAGGACAATGAAAAAAACATGGCAATGGGGAAATGATTTTACACATGCAAGCACATTGAGTTATTGGAATGTAACTCTTTAAGCATTTTAGGATGCCTGAAGTGATTGGTTTTTGTTCTCTCTAAAAAACAGGACTGAAAATTGTGAGGCATCCCTCAGTAGTGTGCGGCAACCAGGAGCGATGGGCTTTATTTAAGGGGTCTGAGCATGAGTTACTGTACTTGACTTTTTTTGAGCATTAAAAGTATAGTGCACCTAAAAAATGAATATTGTGCCATCATTGCATTATTTAAAAATGTATAATATGTGTATAATTAGTGTTAATATTTTTTATTTTTTATTTTTACAATGAATTGAAAATGGGGTCCAATTTTGTTCTAGACCCCACTGACTTTCAGTGTATCAAAAACTTTAACCTGCCTTTAACCAATTAAAGTGGAAGTGAAGCAGTCAAGTTAAACCTTATTTAGTAAAGTGATTTCCACTTTGATTTACAAAAAAAAAATATCTAACAAACATGATTGATGTATCCATTTTAAAGAAAAAAAGGATTTTTTTGTTATAGCTTTTGCAGCAAGGGGAACCGCCATCTTGCAGTACCACTGCGTGTGACGTCACAAGGTTGGGTTCGCTCCAATGGGCCAGTGTTGAAAAGTACTGTGAATATAAGCATTTTATTTACATTTTGAACACACAAAATGTTTATTTTAACACACAAATTAATTTGGTTTTCACCATAATTTGGGTAAATATTTTCAACATCAACATGGCCGTAAGCTAAGTTTTTGATCGTGGTATCCCCAAAGGGGGCAGAATTGGGTTTTTTCAAATGGGAGGGCACAACTTGTAAAATAAACAACGCTTTCATATTTACAATATCATTTCTTGTCGCATTTTATTATGTCAGACCATTAACATATTATGCATTACATTGACCTTGGGTTCACCAGTTGTACAGTATGCAATCATATTTTTTATGTTCACCTGCCAAAATTCAATTAGCTTTCCTGCTGTTAACAGGACGCAGTGTTTTAACTAATCACCTATCTGAACAATCGGAACCAGTGCTGCTTCCCCTCAATAAAGTTTCATTCTCAAGTGTTTTTAAGCTTTGTTCAGTTTAAATATTTAAAGTGTTTTTTTTAAGCCATTTCAAGCGTGAGACAGCACGGGACAGATTTCAATGCGGTACTTACACGCTGTGATAGACCTTTTCTGAAAGAGATTTAAATTGCGTTACCTCACACGTGTTGTGTGATAGATCATTTTTCTGTTTGCGCCAGCGTCACCCCCCCACACACACACACACAAAGCCACAGCGGGTTTGGGGATACGCACATGAGTATTGGTTACCAAATTGAGCTTTCTTTTTTTTGCGCCTTCATCAGCAAATGCACACAAAGCATGTCGGGAATGACAGCCTTGAAAAAGTGACGTGACCCATACTCAGAATTCATGCTCTGCATTTAACCCATCCAAAGTGCACACCAACACCACCACACCACACACAACACACACACACACACACACCACACACCACACACACACACACACACACACAACACACACACAGCAGTGAACACCACACACCACACACACACACCACACACAAACCAACCCACCGTGAACACACCACCCGGAGCAGTAGGCAGCCATTTATACTGCAAGCGCCCGGGGAGCAGTTGGGGGTTCAGTGTCTTGCCTCAAGGGCACCTCAGTCGTGGTTATTGCCGGCCCGAGACTCCAAACCCACCAACCTTAGGGGTTAGGATTCTCAAAACTCTCTCTCATTAGGCCATGACTTCCCCTTTCAAGAGTATCCACGTAAAAGTATTGTTTCTGATCTGCACTTTACCTCAAACCCAGCAGGTTCACGACTTCTTCAAACCCTAATACTGCTCGGTGATCCCATAGCTGTATTTACTCAAATGCATAGGCAATTGAACTTATTATAGACTTAGTGCGTTCAAGGGTCATCTTCCCTCCATTTCAAAACAAGCCGTGTGATCAAAAGGGTAAAGAAAACATGCTTATTACTTCACTGACCCATCAGAGTGTGAACCAACCCCGTGACGTCACACACGTGGTGGTACTGCGCACTGGCCAATGGCTCTAACCAACCCCGAGACATCACACGCTGTGGAATTGGCACTGGCCAACCGCACTAACCAACCCCGAGACATCACTCGTTTTGGATTTGAGTTAAAAAAGTTGAACTATTTACGAGTACTGTAAACTTTATATCTGAGTTCACAAAAATATATATATTTAAATATTAAATGAAAAACTATTTTGACATTCTGTAGCTTAAATGTAACTGAAATAAGTAAAACCATTTAAAATGATAAAAATGACATTAGCTCAGTTAGCCACTAATAGCTCTCCCCCCATATTAATCCTGTTACAACACATTTTCTGTTTAAGAATGTTCAGTTATATTTGAGTGAAATTAACCAGTTTAATTTAGTAAAATTTCACTGTTTCATTGTGCAGAAGAACATATTTGGAAAAACATTAGGGTGAGTAAATGATAAAAAAACCTTCAATTTTGGGGGGTGTACTGTCCCTTTAAGATATTTTTGAAGGGAGGGGGCTGAGATGACACCACAACTACATAGGTTTGTCTATGATGGCAACCTTTCCATCTCATTCAAACACACACAAAACAAACAAACGTTGTGAGAAGGACACAATTGTGACGCTACCAGCAGGAGATGAGGTGATTTTATGAGGGTATTGTCATAACAACAGCGGTGCTGGCACTGTCATGGGGCCCTGAGAAAACACCGGGAGGTAGAGGGAGTGCTTGTGTTTTGTGATCAGCTAGTATGTTTGAATGTACCTCAAATATCACAAAAGCATTCAGCATTTAGCCTCTAAAAAAACCTGATTATTTTGCCTTTGCTGGTAACCCAGAATGCTTTGTGTTTAGAGTTAGATCAGAGCAAATTTGTTCTGATTCACTTTGACTATATAAATGTCTGAAACGGATTTATAGGATATACATTTCACTGTATAAAAGTTGGGGTCAGTAAGACATTTTAATAATATTTAGAGAAGTCTCTTAAGCTTATCGAGGCTTCAATTATTTGATCAAAAAGATACAATAAAAATGGAAATATTGTGAAATATTACAATTGAAAATTTTTCTGTTTGAATATGTAATTTTTTTCCTGTGATGGCAAAGCTGAATTTTCAGCAGTTATTACTCCAGTCTTCAGTCATCATTTTATTTTGCTCAAGATTTTTTTTTTTTCCCCACATTTACATTTACATTTATGCATTTAGCAGACACTTTTATCCAAAGCGACTTACAGTGTATACAGGCTAACATTTTTTTACCTAACGTGGTTCCCTGATACATTTTTCGAAGGATGACTAGACAGTAAAAAAAAAAAAAAGCTGATAAAAAAGCATAACTTTGAAATAGAAAAATAACACTTTGTGTTAACACTTTTGTATAGGGGCCAATTCTCACTATAAGGTAGTGGTGGAGGAAAAGGCCCCCCATACTGTTTTCCCCCAAATAACCACAAGATAAAGGCAAGATACATTTTTATTGTAACTATGGACTACCTTGACGAGAGTGTGATGAAGTTTTCACCATGAAGCTTACACTGGTGATGTACCGAAAAGAAAACGAATTTTCCACAGCACAAATTATCTAATTTTTTCAACAGTAAGAAAAAAAGTGTATTTAAAACATTTGTTTTGTAGAACATCACAGTTTTATATGATATGGAGAACAAACAAAACAGTAGGACCTGTAGATAGGGGGAGTACGTGTTATTTTAATAAAAAAAGATAAATTATATTTTCAAGCATAGTCTGTGGGGTAAAATGCCCCCCCAGTGGTCAATGAGCAATTACTGTAGTTTATTCTGTTCTTAACATAAAAAAAAAATCCTTCGTTTTTTTTCCCATCAAATATATTTCAACTCAGGGGTCGGCAGTTTTTTCAGCATGATGTGCCATTTTTTATTTTTCTGGTTAACCACTGTGCCAATCATCTTACTTCGTTTTCTTTAACATTAAACTGATTCTTCGCATTTTGCTTCTGTGAACAGTTAACCCCCGCCTATTTTGATTTGATTGGCCATTTCAGTCATATTGACATTGACGAGCACTGTTTAGACCGCTGAGGGGCTTTGGGATCTGAAGTGCCCAGTATGTTTGCAGCAGTCAGTCATGCGCATCGGGTCCGTAGGACTAGCGCAACTTAACTTACTCACACTTTAATAGTAATTTAGTGCTTTCTAAAAAGTCTGTGTGACTATGATAAGTTATTACCTCAAAAAATATAGTTTTCCCTATTGCTCACGTGCCAGCGATTATCCCTTTGGTGACACTGTTGGCACGCGTGCCGTTGGTAGGTTGCCGAACCCTGTTCTAACTAGTTGGTTGAATAAAAAAATATTTGGATTTTTTATATTTAAAAATTACCTTAAGTTTGCATCAGGTAGCGAGTTAGCTAGCCAGTTAGCATCAGCTAACAAAATGTTTCAAATAGGCTACTATAATTTTGTAAATCATAATTATTGATCTTTTTTTTTTTTTAAGCAGAAACTGTCTGTACTCTGATTTTGCTGTAAATGTTTAAAAGCAAATTGGCTTTGTCAGGGGCCATGATGGGGGGGCATATTACCCCCACCCATGGAGCGTTTTTGGTATTGCATGCCTATTAATAGCATGCCTATTAATAACATATTGGCTGTTTATTGGTACTTATAAAGAATATATTCTGTATGACAATATTCTACATCCCTAATCCTACCTAATACCTAAACTTAATAACTACCTACTAACTTTTAATAAGCACAAAATTAGTAGTTTACCTAAGGCAAAAACAATATTGTAGTGTTAAAAACGTTCAATAGGTGACTGTCTTCAGGGGGAAACATTTTTTTTGTTGTGATGGTTGTTGCAAAGACTCTCTTTGCACCCCCAATTAGCAATTAGTTAAGTGATAAATGTATTTTTATAGTGTTATGTTAAATAATTCGTGGGGAAGGTGTTAGGACCACGAAATGTTCGTCCCAATCAAACGCTTGTTCCGGAGCATTTTTTATTGGGCGTTCCGTACCTGGCCTGTCCCAAAACAAATGTGTATTTGCTACCTCCTGCGCACCCAAGAAGGGCAAAAAACCCGGTTTGCGCAGACAGGGGGATTACGTCCATCAGTGCATTCACATCTATGTTTTGGCAGATGAGTGCGGAGAAGAGAATGGCAGTGTCAAACAATTTCAACAACCTGATCTTTCCTTCCTGGTATTGTAGTTCTTTTCACTATCTGTACTATGAAAGTTTCTCACCGGTGAATGGGGTGGGACAACACAATGTTAAAATTGTAATTAATGTTGTTTTGCTGATCGTCTCTGTCTGTGAGTGTATACTGCTGCTACCCTTTCAGGAGGCATGGCTTTGGATGGCCGATTGCATGGGGGAGGGTAGGGGGGGGGGACGTTTGCATTCAGTGGCTTTTAGGATAAAGTTAGCACCTTTTTTTCCAAGGGGGGGATCTCCTACGGCACCTTTAATATTATTCAGCCCCCAAGGATGCATTAAATAGTTAAAAAGTGACAGTAAAACACCCTGACAACCCCTTTTTTACCCTGTCAAAATTGAATGTATATGTTTTACAATTGAGACAAAAAATTGAAAAAACAAAACCAAAACAAAAAAATAACAACAACAAAAAAACATTTAACATTTAATTTTTTTTTTCAGTCACAACTTTATTTTAAGGTCCAAAAAAATTCCATCATTTTTTTTTTCAAAACTTATACATACATAGGTATATACACAACTATACATAGGGTTTCTAGCTTGCCAGGGAACATGTTTATTATTGTTTACAACCCTGCCTATTGTCGGTTACTTGCTATTTTTCTGTGCATCATGGTTAGAAATTTGTAGCACAACAACATACAACCCCTAAATAGAAGAATGGTATGTAAATGTTTTTAGATATTTTCGGGTGGTATTGGAAAGGTCAGACAGTAGATTGTCCAGGAATGGCAGGGGCAAGTCATGCTTGGGAAACCAGAAGGTATGACATCAAACAATAACCCCACTGCTGACAAGCCCCATCTGTCAATGTAAATATATTACATTGTAGGGCCAGGAGCAACACTGGGCATTTGGGGGCAATTGACAGTATGGGGGCATTTTAAGACCAATTATGGCCACATACAGATGGATTGCCCATCAGACGCCTCATACAAACGATTTGTGTCTAAACGTGGTACCACAAAGTATATAATCAACATTTGTGTCATTTGTGAAAAAGGTAACAAAGGGAAACAAAGAACAGAAAAAAACAAAATGAACAGGGATGGGCTACTTTGTTTAGGTAATAGCATTACTACGGTTAACAACGAGCACCTTCAAAAATTGTACATAGATAATGACAAACAAATTATTACAATGACTTAGACCTAGGCCTACAATAGTATGTATCTGTAATTGCGGAGACAGGATAAGCTGTATTGTAGCTTTCTCCCCCAGGGGGGGGACCTCTAAATTTGGGTGCATTTCTAACATAACCACCGGGGCATAATAACCCCTGGCTTAAATCATTCATTCATGCCCCATGGCGGCGGACCCACCCTTCATAGGATGCTAATTGTTTTTACATCACCACGGATCACAGTGTGCTAATTGTGTCTTGCTTCCTGTAAGGAGGGCAAAATTTCATCGAAAATACATCCTGTCTAAAAAACCGGGGGTCTTAAGGATGGGGTGGACGGGTGGGAGGGTAGGAGCAGGGAAGAGCATTTTCCAAAGGCCACTGTGTATAAAGTTTTAATCCTCCTAACATCTGATCTCTAATCAATAACCTTCATAATGGTTTAGACTGAAATATAGATACGCCATTTAATTCGGGTACGCCACGTGCACGCAATTCGTAGAGTGCAACGACGCAAAAGTTCATCTTGGTACTCAAAATCCCATCATTTTCAGTCAGCATGCGGGTTCTTCAAGCTGTTCCTCGCAGTGCTGGGAATTTATGAATATTTGGGCTGATTGAGCGCATCAAAGTTGTTTTCCACATCACCTTGGACCCTGATGCCATTGACCACATTTTACATTTGGCCGTAGAAACTATGAGCCAAGAAAAAGCTGTTGGTATATAGGGTTTTGACACTCCGTATGCTTGAATTTTGTTTAAAGGTAATCCTTATGAAGAACTAAACATTTGTGGCATTTACACTTGTGGTCAGGAATAACCATGGGAATGGTATCCACCTTGTCTTTGGACAGAAAGAGTTTTAAATAACACCTTCTTTTTCTCTAAAACATTTTAGATATTTGGTGACTGTATGATTATAATGACTCGAGATAAATAATGACAGGAGAAGCTTTAAGAAACAGAAACAGAACTGTACAAAAAATTATCCTTCGCTCCTGTAATTAATTAAAATTGGCAATGAAGCTAATAAGCAAACACAATTCCTAAACTTGATTTCATTGTGTGCGAGTCCAGATTCAGTTATTGCCAAATAGCTGTTTTACTTAATCCATTTGTGTTTGTGAAGACACAACTCAGATGCCGGTGGCAAATAACGGACACTAGGCAAGGGGATTTGTAGTTCCCAGGCTGGATGTGAAGATTACATGTTAAATTAGTGTTTATGGTTAGGTTTTTTTTATGGTAAATTTAGTTTTTACTTGTTCGAAACAAAAAAACAAAGGGGATTCCAGGATGTGGATGTAAAAGTCTAAAGTTATCATTGTTTGTTTCCCACATCATCTTGACCTGATTCTTAAGAACACATTTACATTTGGCCTTGTAAATATATAGGAGGCACCAACCCTGTAATGGTTTGACATCTCCATAATAACCAAACTTGTGTTATTTTTGTTCGGTTTAAAGTAATGGGGATTTTGAAAGAGCTGTCTGGTGTATGTGTGGGCAATTGGTTGTGCATTTCCAGTTATGCTACTGAATTATGGTTAGTTCCATTTTAATGTTGCTGCCACATAGGTAATAAGTCAACAACACTACTCACAGAGTGGGAAGCGGCCGCACTCCCTAACTCCAAAAGCTCTTCAAAATGCCTTTGATTTTCATTGATATTCATACATTTAAATTTAATCAATGCAATGCACAAGACCAAAAGAAACTGGAATAGCACCACAAAGGTCCATTCAGCCAAAAACAAGTCCAAACAAGACAAGCATTTTAATTTCAGTGTTCACTGCCCCATGTGGTTACCCAATGCAAAACCTCCAGTAATTTATACCTGATAGGACTGACTTTTTTACAGGGTAGGTATTTGGTTAGAACTGACTATGAATAAAAGCTGTGAAAATTGTGAATTATTTTGCACGAAAGTGTGTACATACATTCATATGAAAACAAATATTACCCTGTAGGAATAAGAACAAAAAGCAGAAAACAGGATTGAAGGCTGCATATCTGCTGAGATCCTTGTGGTTATGACAATTCATTAATTATACATACCAATCATTTCCAAGGAACCAAATTGAATTAGCATCCTCACACCAAAAATCACGACCACAGCTGTAACTATTCGCACTGGGTGATAGGAACAAATTACAGCATCCGAATACATTTTTCTCAGTCCCAGGGCTTACAGTCCATACAAAACCCTGCGTGCAGAATAAAAATGAGAATCTCATCCTAAGAACCCTACGTGTCCTTTTGTTCTGCAATGTCTTAGAAAAGGAACACACTTTCAGAAAATTGTTTCAACCGCTGCAGGGACACTTAAATCCTGCCTCCTTTTCATCTGAGCACCGCCAAACTGGATTTTCCCCCAATTCACTCTTTAATCCAACGAACTGATTACACTTGATAGCCCGTCCTGGCGCTTCAAAAAGACAAGCAGGCCAACACTGCAGCGTTTCATCCTTAGTACTGGTGTTTTTCCTTGACCCACAAGGGTGGATTCACATTTGAAATTTCCTGGAGTATTGGGAAGCCTCGGGCATTTCTGTAGCGCTCTTTTTTAATGAACAGATTGTGCTTGTAGTTAACAGGTTCACCACAGAGTGGATATTATTGCTTTCTGAAAAAAGAACATCCTGCGTCCTGCTGTTTAAAGGCTTTCTTTAAACTTCAATCAAAGAATCCTACGTTTTTATACTTGAGATACAGAATCTGTTTTAAAATTTCCACCTAAGCGTTTCTACCTAGACATCAGAAACAACTTTTCATATGCAAAGACTGTTACCAAAAGTAGCCAGAAAAGATTATGCTGCCTTATAAGAGACTTAATTTTGGCTAAAGCAGCATTTTATATATAATCTCCAGGCATAACATGATCTCATGAGAAAAGGAAGTTTTGAAAAATACTGTAGGATGCAAATGCATGCAATTTATTTGCAAGTAGCGCAAAAGCAGATCATAAAAAAATAAAGACGTTGAGATACAAATCCATATTAATATACCACCAATTGTGTGTTAGTGCAGTGACAATCTACGATGAAACTGGTCATCCAATTCAACAGAATACTACTCAACAGTCTCTGTGTCATTTATTGCACAAAAGCTCAAGGACAAATAATATGATTGATTTACCAAACATATTTTATTCAATACTGAAAAATGCCAATAAAAATTGTTCCAAAAAAAAAAAAGGAAATTTTACTAAGGTAGTTGACAATGTAGACAGCGAGTGCACAGATTCAGGTACCAACTGAGTTCAATTTCAATATGGTCCATTAAAATTACTTCTTCTAATTCTCTTTTCTGTCAATATGCAAAACTCATCACCTTAGTTTTCCAAAACTATCCACCTTGCTTTAATAACTCAGCTCCAACAACCCTTTTGTCATACTTCCGACACACAAATGACTATCATCTCTGTAAAACTAAATCACTTGCAAATAATGTTAATTAGGTTAAAAATCATTATAAAAATTGATTCAACGGTTTAGTTCACACCAAACTTTCAAATTATGTCATTAATGACTCACCCTCATGTATGTTTCCAAACCCTTAAGAACCTCCGTTCATCTTCATCGGAACACAGCTTTAAGCATCTTTTTAGATTTTAGTCACGAGAGCTTTCGTGTTCCTCCATTTTTGAGAATGTATTACGGTCAATACTGTCCCGGTCCAGAAAGGTAAAAAAAACATCATCCAAGTAGTCCACTGTGACATCAGAGGGTCGTTAGAATTTTTTGAAGCATCGAAAATTACATTTTGGTCCAAAAACAAGCAAAAAACTACGACTTATATTAGTCAGCACTTGTCTTCTCTCCGACGTTCCCTGTAAACGTGAGCGCGTTCAACAGCACTGTCATTTTTTAGTGATATCCGGTTCCGCCGGCCACGAATCACCCGTCGATGTCCACGGATCTTTTTTTCTTGAACCAGTCAAAACCAAATAGAATGAACGCTCGCTTTTAAAAAAGGTTTGCGTCTACAATAAACATTAATAGCCACAAATGAACTTCAGCTGTTAACTTTTTTAACATGGGTTGACCCGCCCTCTGAGTTTCAAATACACCAATATCCCAGGGGTACTTCCATATTTACTCACACATAACACGACTGTAATCTAGAACTGCTGTGGCAAGGGGAGAAACGGAAGGACTGAACACCAGGGGCCGAGCCAGTAATAACGCAATGAGGAAACATGGAACTTGTTTCTCGAGTCAAGAAAACCCATTTATGTCGGACGCAGCCCGATTCGAGAATCGAAGAGCTGAGGATACGCGCATCGCGTGATTTATCGTGAAGCCCGCAGACTGAGCACACAGCGCGTCGAAAGAACCCGAGCTGGTTCTTTTGAATATTGTTCTGAACTGATCTGTGCTAATGTTTGAGCGCGGGGAAACAGGAAGGCTGGATCAAGGGCGATCAAAATTAATTAAATTAAATATAAATTTATGCAATTTTAGCAGACCCTTTTATCCAAAGCGAAACAGTGCATTCAGCTCTCATTTTTACTTTATGTGTTCTCGGGGAAGCGAAGCCCCCAACCTTCGCTTGGTACGCAATGCTCTAACACTTAGCTACAGGTATCATCATCATCAGCGACATGAAGTCATTTACGTCGAGCTCAAAGAACTGGTGAACCGTTTTTCTTCAAAACCGGTTATATTGAATTCGAACTGTCGACAGACACCGTTTCGCGAAAAGAACAGACTTCCCGTCACAGATTTTCGAAAACCGATGCACCGTTTCTTGACTCGAGAACGAGTCAATGTTTCGTTCGTTCTCTGGCTCGGGTCTGTGTTCAACTTCAGTTCTCCTCTCACAGCAGTTCTCAGTGTACTGTTTGGTAAAATGAAATTACTCCGGATATTGGTTTATTTGAACTCAGAGGGAGTGTCAGCCCTGTTAAAAAAACAAAGGGGGATTTTAAC
>NC_056605.1:278114-281950 GCF_018340385.1 Cyprinus carpio
CTTCCTCATTGAGATGTATGTACGTATACTGTCCACGTCGCAGAAGGTAATAAAACATCATCAAAGTAGTCCATGTGAACATCAGAGGGTCCTGTTACGAATTTTTTGAAGGCAGTCGAAAATACCTTTTGGTCCAAAAATAGCAAAACTCGACTTTAATTTCAGCATTGTTCATTTCTCTCCCGGTCCTGTTGTGAGCGCTTTCACAGCACTGCAGTTTAGTGATGCCGGTTTCGCGACGAATCACGTCGATTTAACCGGATTTCTTGAACCTTCACCAAATAGAGAACTGCCCGTTTAACGGTTTTGCGGCTAACATAAACATTAATCCACAAATGACTTAGCTGTTAACTTTTTTTGTACATGGGTACACTCCCTCTGAGTTCAAATGAAGCCAATATCCGGATAATTCCTTTTACGCAAACAGTACACTGATGGAACTGGACGCTGTAAGAGAGAACCTGAAGATGACAAACCGACTCGAGCACAGCTAACGAATGTACAGTGACTTGTCTCTGAGTCAAGACCATTTATGTCGGACCGCGGCCCGATTCGGAAGCGAAAGCTGAATGATACTGCGCATAGCGTGATTTAGCTGAGCAGACTGCAGCAGCGCGTCTGAACCGAGCGGGTTCTTTGATGATTTGAGTTCTGAACTGATTCCTGTGCTAATTTCTGACGCGTGTAACAAGAAGGCCGTGAATAAGGGCAATCAAATTAAAAGATTAATTTATTAATTTATATGCATTTAGAAAACGCTTTTAAATCCGAAGCGACTTACCGTGCATTCAGCTAATCTTTTTACTTATGTGTTCTCGGGAATCGACCCCCAACCTTCGCTTGGTAAAGCAATGCTCTAACACTTGAGCTCACAGAGCATCAGCAATCTCGCCAATGAGTCATTACGTCGAGTCAAAAGACTTGTGAACCGTTTTTCTTCAACCGGTTTTATTGAATCGAACTGTCCGAAGACCGGTTCGCGAAAGAACAGAACTTCCCATCACTATTAGTTATCGAAACCGATGCAACCGGTTCTTGCCTCGAGAACGAGTCAATGTTTCGTTCGTTATCTGGCTCGGCTCTGTTGTTTCATCTTCAGTTCCTCTCTTCCACGCAGTTTCAGTCAGTGTAACTGTTTAAGAAATGAATACTCCTGGTTTGTTTTATTTTTGAACTCAGAGGGATTGTCAGCCATGTTAACAAGTGTTAACAGCTTAAGAATCATTTGTGGATTAATGCTCTGTTGTAGACGCGACCGTTTTCAAACGATTCAGTTCAAATTTGGTGAATTGGTTCAAGAAGATCCGGTTACATCGAGTGAATGGATTCGCGAGCCGGATATCACTGAACTGCGTGTGTGGTGAACAGCGCTCACAACAGACCCAGGGAGAGAAGACAATGCTGAATAAAGTCGTAGTTTTTGCTATTTTTGGACCAAAAGTGTATTTTTCGATGCTTCAATAAATTCTAACGGACCCTCTGATGTCATGCATGGACTACTTTGAAGATGTTTTTATTACCTTTCTGGGCGTGGACGGTATACCGTACATACATTCTCATGGAGGGACAGAAAGCTCTCGGACTAAATCTAAAATATCTTAAACTGTGTTTCGAAGATGTATATGGAGGTCTCACGGGTTTGGAGCGACATGAGGGTGTCGTCATTAATGACATAATTTTTCATTGTTTGGGTGAACTAACCACTAGCCAAAGGTGCCAGCAATAAATAAATAGGTTAAATAAAAAGAATAATAATAATAGTTTTATCATAATAGTTTGTTTTTCTTATGCTGGATTTATTATTCTGTTAGCTTGTTGTGTGTTTTATTGTTCTGAACACACTTTTATTGCACTAATGAAATCGAAGCATTCTAACCACCCAAAGGAGTTACTTTGCCGAACATGGCCAGGTAGGCAGACAGAAGGCCATTTCCGCGATGATAAGGGGCTAACGGTGGTGGTAACGGATCAATAAACTGCACCGCCAGATTTACCCACGTCCAGGACGGTCGTCTGAACAGACAGCAGGAACGCAGCATGATCCCACCCTCCCAACACCACACCATCCTCATGGACCTCATTTCCTGCTCTGGTACCAAGAGGTTAAACAGTGTAAGAGGTGGACAGCTTTTTAACAAACCCAGGGCCATTGCCTATGTATAGGCAAGGACTGGTAGATAAAAGCTGCACTGAATAACTGTAGAAAAAGAAACAGCCACAGGGAGATTTAATCTCTGTGTACTGTACTAAAGGCTATAGAAACAATAGAAATGTCTAGTTTTTATTTGTCTTACAGATATTCTCAGTGGAGGACACAATGTGAGCTTGTAGGATCTAAGATCTTGGATGTCTGACTGATCTGAAGTAGGTTAAAAATAACACAAATATTAATTTTTCCTTGGTTGGAAATGCATTGCTAGATAGGGGAATGTTATCTAATTTTAGATAATATTACTAGTGGGGTGACCTAACTGTTGGGAAGAACAGATCGAAAATTAGATACATGATTTTTCATAGCACTATATACATTAAAAAGAATAGTTAAGTTCACCCCAAAAAATGAGAATTTGCTGAAAATTTACTCACCCTGAGGCCAGGGCCGGATGCTTGCTGAGGCCTACCGGGCATGTGCCCAGGGCACTAGACTAGAAGGTATGGTCCCAGCCGAAATACAGTTCCCTCAGGCTGCCACGGCAGGAATCTGGCCCTTCCTGAGGCCATCCAAGACATAGATGATATTGTTTCTTCATGTGAAGAAATTTAGCATTACATCCCTTGCTCTCCATTCCCGGGTTTGTCTGCAGTGAATGGGGTCCCGTCAAAATTCACTGCGAACAACAATTGGCTTAGCTGATGAAAAACATCCGCAATAATCACTTCGCCTCCATCAATTAATGTCTTGTGAAGTATGGTACAATCCCTTTTTCACTTCCTCCAGTGACAAAGTCCATTTCTAATTTCTTCTCACATCAAGGTCCACTTTATTATATTTGGCCTTTTCCACTAAAAAGAAAGCAATATTATGGATGAAGGACTCAGAGTGGTTTGATTCTTTTTATCATAAACACAGCTTTTTTTTTTTTACTTTACAGACTTTGATTGATGGACTTGATGTGTGGATTACTTATGGATAATTGTGATGTTTGATCAGGTGTTGTTCATTCTGGCGACCATTCACTGCAGAGGGATCTACTGGTGAGAAGTGTTGTAATGTAAATTTTCCAAATCTGTTCCAATAAAAAACAAAGTCTTTTACATCTGGAAATGTAAACTTTCAGCATATTTTAATTTTTGTGTGAACTATTCCTTTAAAATGTGCTTCTATTTAAAGGATTCTTTAAAGGGATACTCCATCCCAAAATGAAAATTTTGTCATTAATCACTTACCCCATGTCGTTCCAAACCCGTAAAAGCTCCGTTTGTCTTCAGAAACACAATTTAAAGGTGCAGTGTGTAGATTTTAGTGGCATCTAGCGGTGAGGTTGCGAATTGCAACCAATGGCTCTGTCCCCCGCTCACCCCTCCCTTTAAAGAAGCTACCATAGCAAATTCAGGACTAAGATGCGCTGTCACAAAATAGCATACACAGCATCCGGTGATAGGAAGGGACACAGAGGAGACCGTTGACAAAGGAATTATTGAATAAAGTCGTTTTTTTTGTTTTCTTCACTTACAAAAAGTGTTCCCGTCACTTCATATAACCCAGATTGCACGTCTGATGGCAGATAGAGTATTTTGACGACGACTTTCAGACCTTTTATGGACCTTGACACTGTTATTTACTTGGCAGTCTATGGGACAGTCACAGGCCGCCCGGTTTTCATCCAAAATATCTT
>NC_056605.1:282950-283025 GCF_018340385.1 Cyprinus carpio
GCAGAGCACTAATTCCGAGTATGGGTTACCATACTTGGCAAATGTCACAACTTTCACTTTCACTTTCATGACAAA
>NC_056605.1:283996-284369 GCF_018340385.1 Cyprinus carpio
CAGCATATTAGAATGCTTTCTGAATGATCATGTGACATTGAAGACTGGAGTAATGATGCTGAACATTCAGCTTTGATCACAGGAATAAGTTACATTTTTAACATGTATTCAAATAGAAAACAGTCATGGTAACAATATTTCACAATAATACTGTTTTACTGTATATTTGATCAAATTAATGCAGCTTTGATAAGCAGAAAACATTGTCAAAAAACATTAAAAAAACGTAATGGTTCCAAACAACTGTGTGTGTGTATATATGTATATATACATTTTGATTTTTTAAGACCTTTGCAATGAACTGTTTTGAAGAAATGTAATGAACATAGGTAGGTTACCGTGAGGTATGATCCAAATCAGAGTTTTTAAGCTA
>NC_056605.1:284765-284837 GCF_018340385.1 Cyprinus carpio
CTACAGTGGTACTGGCTGACAAGTCCTGAATATCAGTCCTTGCTATTGAAGTAATAAGTTTGGTAATTGTCA
>NC_056605.1:285169-285305 GCF_018340385.1 Cyprinus carpio
GAGGAGATAATAATTAAGTTGACTTGTCACTGAGTTTAAGATGTTAAGTTAGTTATCTTACCCTGTACACGACCTGTTGTTCGTCATGATGCACCCGCGCTCGCTCTTCTGTCAGACTGCGGCGGCAGTGCAGCGG
>NC_056605.1:285590-300542 GCF_018340385.1 Cyprinus carpio
CAGGCATCCAGCATTGTGGAGGGGGAAAATGCTGCTGAGGCTTGCCATACAAATAACAGAAGTGTGAAATGTGTAGGATTGTAGTACAATGAGCAGCGTGTATCTGAGCACGCGTGTCTGGTTTTGTGACAAAGCAAAGGAAATCTGCGTGCAAGCGGGGAGATTCGCGCTCGCGCATTATTTTAATGTGCTTTCGCGTTACAATAACGCGCTCTCGCTGCTGCTTCTGAACCGCATACACATACTGTACACGCACTGCAGACGGAGTACGTGTGATCCTTGGCCAATAAATATATTTCAGCACCTGAGGCACCGCAACAATGAGCTCTATTCTATCAAAAAATCGTGATAGTTTTTTTTTTTTGTCCATATCGCACAGCCCTAGTGTAGGCTTTTTCCCTCTTAAAAGTGGAAGCTTGTGCGTAGCTTTGTTGCATTATATTGAAACTTTGTTGATGTTGTTATTTTCATGCGTGTTATTTGCGCATGATTAAACATGAGTCTTTATATGGCGATAAAACAAAGCTTTGCCGCATGTTTTTATTTTTTTTATTTATTTTTTTTAAAGTGGGGATTGGGGGTGCGCCAACCCGGTTGGGACATAGAAGGGGGTGCGCAGGAAAAAAAGTTTGGGAACCGCTGACCTAGACCATATGAATAACAAACCCTAAATTGAGAATAATCATTCTTTTTTTACAAGTGTTTGATTTGTGAACAGGGAGGCTTTAAGACCAAACGGAATCCTCTGCCGGCTGGTCACTCCCGCTTCACAGCGAGCTTGACTCGCACTAAAGGTTTTTTTTTTTTACGTCTGTGTTTCGACTTCAGCAAATCAGTTTGGGCAAATGCAAATCAGGGTAGCTTCCGTCCAATCGTTTTTTTAAATTTAATATTGAAATCTGAAAAATGAAAAATGGCACATATTTCATTTTTCAATTGTTCAAACAAAACAAAAAATCAAGAATCTGGTTTAATTTTTCATTTTTATGTTAACTTGAATATTCGATCTCTACATGTGGGCGTGAATGAAACACCCCTCTCCGCTGATTAGTCAAACATCACAAAAATAACCGTGCGTTCACACTGCCGCCGTCGAGAGTCAACGAGGCCAGAAGTCATAATTTTCAATGTGAGCCGGCGTCGAGAATCAGCGAGCAGCGAGCAGCAGCGCGGAGCGACTTGGCCGTTGAGAGTGTCGAGTATTGCAAGCCGTTTAAGCATTTAAAACTTGGTTTGATTATCCATAAATATAATTTCGGATAGTCACAATTGTAATTTGGATAGTCGTAATTATAATTCAACTAGTCACAATGACAATTAGAGATATCTGCAATTATAATTGCTCTAGTAAGAAATCGGATTAGAGATATCTCTTAATACTTTATGACTAGTCAAAACTCCATTTAAGATATATGTAATTACTTTAAAGATATCTTCAATAGACGCGTCATATATCCACAAATGTAATTAGAGATATCTCTAATTCAATTTCGGCTAGTCACAATTATAGTTTAAGATATCTGAATTGTAATTGCTCCTAGTCGTATTGCTGTTGTAGTGACGTGCAGAATAAATTCTTCATCTCAGCTCCTCCCCGCCTATGCTGCTAACTGCTAACAACATAATAAAAGTCTGCTTTTATTATCACAGAGAAAAGCTACTTGATGAAGTGCTTCATGGCTATTAAATAAATCTGGATGCAGCCTTGTGTGGTAAAAGGTCTCCAGCATGTATGTGTGTATAGCGCTGTGTTTTAATTGAATCATGTTGCAAAATGGACCACAAATGCAGTGTAATGTCTAACAAAGGCAGAAAATCACAAACCGTTTCGCATGAATTTATTTTATTATATATTTAGACTTTTAAAAACAATGTTATATTTTTTATTTATTTATTTAAAGAAAAGGTAGGCATACCTTTTAAAAAAATAAAGGTAGGCCTAATTTGGTAGATTTTGTCGCACTCATTCATATTCTGACTTTTTTCTCATAGAATCAAGGGAGATATAGACAATGCGAGATATACCTTTCAGAACTGGGAGATAAAAAGTTGCTATTTCTTTATTTTTTTATTAATTAATTTATTAATAATTTCTTTATTTAGTGGCGGAAACGAAGCCTCCATAAATAGCCTACAAGGTGGGAGTATTGTATTGTGGCCATTGTATTATAGCAAGAGATCCGCGGATGACTATATTCTATGTGTCTAGCAGATCAGCACCAAGGTATTCTTTAGTCAGCGGCTATTTGCACTAGGTGTAACAGCAAGCATTTTCATATGGATAGTTAGATTCTCTTTGCACTAAGTGAAAATAGCAGTTTTTTTTTTTTAAAATATGTGCCATTTACACTGGGTTATGCAAATAGCTGTTAGATTATATTTACACTATGTTAAACAGCAAGATTTTCTGCCATTTATACCACTTATTTCCAAATAGTGGCATTTATCTGCACTCAGCATTGTAGCACATTATAAAAACAGTACACAATAATAACTTAGTGAGTGTAAATGATCCTTTTAATTAAAATTTTTAAATGGATGCCACCTTAGTGGGACAATAAAGCCCTCCCTACACCTACTCCTAGCTCTAACTCCTACCCTACTGATTATTTTCAACTTTTAATTATTTCCCTTAATTTTTATTAAAATTAAATGCCTTTCCGATATGAAATGAGATTTTGGTAAAAAGGAGGAAAAATGTTTGGCAAAAGGTGGATGCTAACCCGGGTCGACATGCTAAAAGCCATCACCTAATCTGATCCACAAATCCATCTACAACTGACACTGAGTTAGCATAGTTTATCAGTGTTAACTATCCCAATCACATGTTGGTGGCCGATAGTGTAAGTAGTCTCTGACAACAAGGCAGGCTTGCACTTAGTGTAAATGGACACTGATTCTTTAAACATTATATCAGATGTTGCAACGGCTTACATGAGGCTTATGCATGTGTTCGTTTGTAAATAAAGTCTAACAAAATTTAATCCACAGCACACACGTCTCAACATTACGATATAAAACAGGACAAAAGCCTATTTAAGTCCTCTCTGTATAACCTACCACTTTTACACATGCTCCAGCTACATTTTTATTTCCATACATTTGAATTACTTCTGTATAAAACAGTTTAAAATCACCCAAAGACACAGGACCTTTATTATACAACTCTTAGGCAAGACTGCGAATGACAACAGTTTCCAAGCTAGGACTGGTTAAATAAAATGTTTAAGGTAGGGTTCAACAAAGGTGTATTTGTAGATATCTATAAACGTATTTTGACTAGTCAGATTGTTAATTCCAGATATCATTGCAATTACGCCTAGTCACAAAGCTAAACGCAGATATCTCTAAATCTAGTTCTTCCTAGTCAAAAATCTGATTGGGATATCCATAATTAAATTGCAGATGTCTTTAAATGGGTTTTGAATAGTCATAATTCCAATTCAAGATATCTTTAAATATGATTTGCCTAGTCAAATTTCCAATTCAAGATATTTACAAATGTATTTTGGATATCTTTAAAAAAAAAAAAATCTTTAAATCTTTAAAAAAAAGTGTCCATCTTAAATTGTATTTTGACTAGTCAAATCATATTAAAAGATATCTTGAATTGGGATTACGACTAGTCAAAACTAATTTGAAGATATCTCTAATTGAATTATCACTAGTCAAATTGTAATTTGAGATATCTCTAATTAGAATTTTGACTAGGCAAATCATATTTAAAGATATCTTAAACTGGAATTACGACTAGTCAAAACCCATTTGAAGATATCTGAAAAAAATTTTCAATGGAAGTCAATGGAAGATTATGACTAGTCGTAATAGCATTGTAGATATCTGGAATGTGTATTATGAATAGTAAAAATGACATTGTAGATATCTTCAAAGCATATTATGACTAGACATAATCACATTGTAGATACCTTAATTCCAATTACGACGAGTCATAATTGCAATATAGATATCTGGAATTACAATTGTGACTATCCAAAATTATATTTATGGATAGTCAAAACCAAGTTTTAAATGCTAAAATGGCTTGCGATAGTGGAGAGTTGAAATCAGGTTAACTTTATGGTAATCAGCTATGACGCAGTTCAGTGGCAATAAATCGGAACATAGAAGTCCATAGTTTGAGAGGATTCCAGAGAATGCGGAACTGTAAACGTTGGTTCCGACCAACATTAGTTAACAAACAAAATGGGGAAAAGTTTAATAATTCCTTTGCAAGTTTCCCAAAAAACCATGCCACATGTATCTGTTTGCGTGCATAAATAAATAAAAATGATGCGTGGACCAATGTGTCTGAGATTGTTGGTGTTCCTGGCGAGTTGCTGATGTGCATTGACGTTATAGGTATAATAATCTAATGATATCATAAATAATAGTATTATAGTCCCAGTTCACTTTTAAACCTTTAAATCAATTTTCCTGATTATACTTACATTAAAGTAATGATTATACATGATTATACTTACTTAAATAACATTTTCAATGCAGGGCTTTTACTTGTATCAGAGTGTTTTTACAGTGTGGTATTAGTGCTTTATACATTATTAGGTAAAGGATCTTAATAATTCGTCCACAACAATACTTAATGAGGTTAATTTAGAACGTTACCCTCCTTGTGGTAAGTTTGCACAAGATCAACAAGCTTGTTTGCTTTGTGGCCACTTTAAATACAAGATAAGCATTCGATCTACATCAGAGCGTCCACTAATCTTTCTACAGCGTTGTTGGCAGCGTGGCCAGAGTGATTTTTGATGCTCTGCAGCGGTGTGAACACACAGTAATAGTCCTAAAAAAAACACAATTATAGTCCTCTGCTTCTATGGATTCTTAACATGTTTATTTCTACTACATTTTATCTCTCTTCATCAAACAGCCAGATTAACAAATGGTTTGACACAAACCATACTGAGGCAGAGGCTTTTGGTCCTGGCACACAGCCTTTTTTATTATAGTTATCCACCAATCAAAATCCATGTGGCAAAGCTGCGCTACGCACTGCAGCACAAGGAGAATGTATTGTAGTGAAGCTCAGACCACTGTTAATTTATGTGAACATACAGTCATAACTTTTGTTTTAGACAATATGCTGCGTTTTGGACAATGGAGAAACGTAAATAATATGACAGATATGAATAGAAATTATTTTGTGTAATTTACCTTCACAGCACATCTATTATTTTTCTGTTTTGAGTTTTATTCATAGAGCACTTTATACAAATTTAGGAAATCATATGTTGTTATACCACTGGCATGGAACTATTTGGAGTGCTTGTTTCAGTGGTTGAATTTTTTAGTGAAATATGAATTTGACATCATGATTTCTAGTACAAAACCATTTGAGTTATAAGAACACACCTAAACCCCGGTACAAACACTTTGAACACAAGCCAGTGTCAGTGTCAGACATTAACTTTCCCCATATAATGAAACTTAACCCAAGCACAAACACAATCTAAGATCAAAAACACCCTGTTGTATGTCATCTTTAATGTTACAAATTCTGCATCAAATACATTAGAATAATATGAGTATGTTACCTAATTAACTAGTAGGCACACACCCAGAGATATAGAACCCAAGGCCTGAAGATGCTTTTAGATGTATTTTAAGTTTCTTTTGTAAGGTGGTTTCACAGTGGTTCAGGCTGTAGGATTGCCTGGCATCAAAGAAACGTCAGCATCGATGGTATAAACTGCACATTTCAGTCTGTTACCGCCACACTATACCGCACGAAGCTACACAGTTACAATAGCTAAATATGTGGAGAGCGCGGTTATTAAGTGACTGTATTGTATTGCAATATAGCACTTCAAAAGTTAATATTGAATCAAGATTAGCGTTAGGCACATAATTAATAATTGAAATGGTTTAATAAATAATATTTTTGTTATGGTTACACTTGGAATCTGGTTACATAGATGAAGAATGGCAAAAAATATAGTTAATTGTAAAAAACATGTAAAATATTACCTGAGAGAGAAAGAGAAAAGGGAAGATCTTCCTCAGATGGTTTTGCACCCTTCATAGATATACAAATCGTCCATAGAAAACTTCACACCTCCACAAGAGCAGAGCATGTAGCGGTGTAAGAGGAACCCACTGTCCTCTTTCCTGATGCAGGAACACGGGATGCTTCATTATTTTCAAGTTGACAGGCTGATGATCTAATGGAAAACATAATTATCTAATAACCTATACAAAAAACAACATCAAAAAATCTAAAATAAAACATAAGCTTAACCATAAATTAACACCAATTTTACAAGCTTAGCAAAATAAAGGTGTCCAGATGTTTTAGCCACTTCACAAAGTGGTGTCTGAACATTTAAGAAGCGGACCAGAATGGGTACCGTTTTTGTCAGTTTGGTCAAAAGAGACACGCTTGGCCCAGTATGTTTTCATCGAATCCATAGCGTCTCTAGTTCACTCTCCCTATTCGCGAAAAGCTCTGGGGCATGGTCGCGTATACCAGGGAAACGGCTCTACGCTCATTCTTTGACCCTCACTAGATTCGACAAAAGGTCAGAATCATTAACGCATTGTGTACAGGGTCAACCTTTGCACTGCTAACTGCGCCGCGATTCACCTGTAACGAGCCGTTTTAACATAACAAACGCTGCGCTGGATATTAATATCCCAAAGTATAGTGGAAACACTTAATTAGCACAGTAACAAGTATCGCAGTGTGAAACATTACCTTGTGAGCACAAAACCACAAATACGTCCTCTTTTCAATTGAAATAAAGGCTTTATTAGATAAATCTAAGACATATAAACTAACTCTAACACATAAGCACACGCACGTCACACACTTCACAACAATTGCATGAGGATAAACGTTAGGAAAGAATGCTTTTAGAGGATGATAATTTGAATCCAAAGTTTACACGCCGTAAACGTGAAACTGTTGCATAGACATGAACAACACAACAAGAATACTACAGCTGAAAAGAAAATAATAAATAACCCTCGCAGCTGGAAGTTGGGATTCGCAAATCAATGGGTTAAAATTATATTGACGCTGCTCTTGGCACGAAGTTTGTCAGCACGCAAAGGGAGTCTGAGTTACTTTTGCGGTGCCTTTTAACCGGGTTCCCTTTTGTCGCGGAATAAGTGGGTTTCCCTGAAGTGAGCTAGAATGTGGCTGTGAAGTTCGATCGTCGGTAAGTGAAGGTCTTGGTAAGTCCCGTGGGTTGGGCGGTGGCTGAAATATGCAGAGTTGTGGGCTGGTTAGCGTTTCAAGACCGGCACTCGAGGTCAGCACGCTCCTAACACGGGCGTTACAGAAACTTAACTCAGAACACGAAACCTCAAACAGCAGAATAAGAAAAAGACGTAAAGTTACCTGTGCACTTGAGCCTAAGGTGGATTTCTGTCTTCTTCTCATCGTGGCTAATTATCAGCAGGCCTGCAGGCCTGAAGCACGCTGCGTGGAGGGTTCGACACCGTTTTTTGTAATTGTCAAACAAAGCGCTTGACCAAAGCAACGCTAAGAGTTGACGCTGACAATGCACTGCATGGGACTAAAATAGGCAGGGCTAAAAGCAGGGCATGACTGATAGCGAAATAGGCATAAGGGCGAAAGCTGCAAAGCTAAAGCATGACTAAAAGCTTTTAACTAACAAGCAAAGCTAAAAGGCTGGAGGCCGAAGCACGCTGGATCCCCGTGCTCAAAAGAACGCTAAAAGTGATGACTAAAAGCATGACTAAAAGCATCGGCCTAAAAGCGGCTAAAAAGCTTAAACAACAAGCAAAAGCTAAAGCCAAAATTTTGAATGGTGTCCTGAGTTGTGATTAAACTTGCGCCTCTCTTTGGCCACAGAGAACACGCTATGGTAGCCTCAAATGGTTTGTCTTGACCACAATTAGATGATTGTCTTTTTCCTCAGCTGCGTGTTGCGGATGTTTTGTCCCCACCAACATTTTCATAAAGTCATATGTTAATCTTATCAATCACCTGGTGGTCCCGAAGTTTTCAGGCCCAGCTCTTTGGCAGTGTACAATTTGGACATGATTCCTATACCAAGAAGAACGTGATACATTTGACAAGGAAGCTGATGGTCGAAACCTTTCAAAGCAAGGGCAGTCGACCCCACACATACGGTTCATTGACATACCCCCTGAATGCAATATGATCCGTTAAGCTATGCAAGAGTTGCTTTAGAAAGACATACACAATAAGCTTCCGTCAGATGTGCTGTTAAGCGCTTGGTTCCTGCTAAATTCACCTGTTCGATTTTTCCTGAGTGGTTTTAGTTGGTGTGCGTCAATTCCGATATGTAAGTGCACTGTCTTATTAAGTTAATGTTACTTTGAGATTGTGTCTAGTACTGTTTTTAATGCCGGATATGTGACATTCATCCTAATGCTAAGCTACTCTTGACTGGTAGTGAAAGACCAAGCATTGTACAAGTTTTCAAGCATTAAGCGATTATTCACGGTGACTATTCATTCTGTAATCGTATCAATGACTGCAGTTGACTACTTCATAAAGCGGATGGCTGTTCTGTTTGCTACTATAATTTGTCCTAAATGTTAGTTTAATCGTGTTCTGATGTCTTGGTGGGTGGAGCATAATACTGTACTATTTGGGAGATTAATTTACAGTTAGGATTATCCCTTCTTTCTGTTCATTTTAGAACCACATCCATATATATCTAAGTTGATAGATTGGAACCACAGAAAGGGGGGGGAAAACCTGTTGGGCCATACGGTGTTTAGCTGAAGACATCGTCGATCGCTCCCCTAACACTCTCCAGAAGAAGCAGACAAACACAGCAAAAACAAGACAACACGTCCCTGACAGTTACTGTACATGGTGTATGCGAATGCCATATTACCAGTTTAACTAATTATCCTGTCTCTTCTCTTCTCTTCCTCTTCTTTCCGAACATGCAGGGTATATTTTGGACATGATTCCTATAACAGAATATGAATACATTTGGACAAATAACTGATGGTCGAGAACACGTTTCTCAAGCAAGAAGATTTTCGAACCACACATACTACCATGATATGAAAATACTTAACTTAAGCTATTCAATAGTTATAAAAGACATACACAATAAGTGATTTAAGAAACATGATATGCAGGAAATGTTTGGAGTTAAGGACAATTAAATGAATAACAAAGTCAAAACAATGGACTGATATTCATTTTCCTAGCATGGCTTACTTTTACTGTTGAGTCAGCATGTGATGTGCAGCTACTGTGTCATCTACCTTAACTTGGTGTCAGTTCCTCTACCAACTGTATGAGGGGATGACTGCAGATTTCTTCATGGTGGGCCCAGAGGTTTAAAAGTCCCTTAGTATATTCTCACTTGTGGTCCTGAATATGTTGGGGTGAATGTCAAACCAGTATATATATATTTATATATATATAGTTGATGGGTAGTTACCTGGAATGGAATCGAAGTGCATGCGGGTTGATCGTCAAAGTTGAGCATTTGCCTGCGATGCTGGCGGTTTCTCTTGATCGAACAAAAATATTTTTTAAAAGATATTGAGAGATTGTGATTGATTGTTGAGAAGCTGTTCTGTGAAAGAGCTGCCAATTAAACCTTGCTGTAGATTGTGGTGGCTAGGACTAGACACAATTTTTAGAGGAAATACTGTAGGCCTTTCCCTTTATTGGCTGAATGAATTGGTCGCGAGTTGGCAATGAACTCAGCTCACCGATGAATCTTTCATTCGGTCTGGTTTCCGGTCTGATATTCTTTAATCCCCCCCGATTCAATAAACCGGTTCGAGTCGCGAGCTGTTTTAGACTGAAGAACAATCGCTCGATCGCATGGAGAACATTGGCGGACAGAAGCAGACATGGCATCAAGTCTATCACGAGCATTCACCTATACAAAGTCAGTAATCATGTACTGGTGCAGACAGGCAAAAACTTCATAATCAGGTACATGTCGGTGCAAGTACAGTTTTGTCAATGTAGTCACCCAAATACAGGATAACGTAAATCATTATTGGACAATCGTCTGCAGTATTTGGTGGGTATCGTTAGATTTCTCTTGCCACAGCGTTAGAAGACTTGTTTTGGTTCTTTCTAGGTTGTCTCGCGTGACATTTCGTCATCAAGCGTTAGTTTCTAGTCTGTAATGCCTTCGCAATGAAATGAAATTGAACGTGCTTCTAATGTAGCTCTCACTTGTCTCGTCCATTCAATTTAGAGTGCTCATGTCCATTTCTTTAGGTGTCTATGGTGTCAATCTGCTAATATCTGAATCTTCGCACCCTTGCAGGTATCATCAGCTCAGTTTCACCTACTCAGAAAGAGGGAAGGAAAAAGGACATGTAAAGAAGAACAAAACGGTTCAAAAGCAAAGGTGCATCTGGGGTTTTCCTAGCAACGGCTTCTTGACTACCTGTTTGAGCTAGGTCTAACCATAGGTGCACTAGTGCAGTTCCGGTATCTTAAGCTAGTGTCAGCTGTATTCGATTGAGTGTACTAAAGGCTGCATACTTCTTCATGGTGGTGTATATGTAGCAGAGGCACGGGGAAATGCATAGACCAGAGGGGGAGTAAATCAAGAATATCCCCCCGTTGAAATGTGTTATCAGTAAGACCCGGTAGCATCACTGCTCTGGGTGTGAGTAATGTTAGTGTGTGTTGAATTGGTGTAGTGTATGTGTGGTCAGATCTGTTTCAGTCTGTATTTGTCTCCCCCTTTTCTTGTATGTCACTGAAGAGTGGCTCTCTGCATTCTTGGCCTTGGATGAGGGGCGTTGTCCATGGTCTAATGGGGGTCCAGTCTAGCAGGAGGCAGGAACGTCTTTAGCAGACGGTCGGAGGTAGTTTTGGCATGGCTGTGTGAAGCTGGGTGGCAAACTAACTTTGTCTCCCTATGTTGCACTCTTCTTGGCGGTACCTTCTGTGCTGTGGCAGCCACTTTCCTGACCTTTCTGTGACTCTGAGGTGGCTGCTATTTGCACTGACAGGAATGTGGGTTCTTGGAGTTAAGAGTTCATTTTGACAGTTTGTTATTGAGCGATGGGGAGACTGAGGTGATGTTCTTTAGTACCTTAGATTTTTCATCAACGGTCTTGGCCGTGAAAGAACTTGGCTCGTTCCGGGTGGTTGTTTGAACAGGGGTGCTTGTCCATCATCTGATGTGGTGCACCAGGTAATCAACGGCCTCCCCGTTTCTGTCGCTGGTCACAGTGAGCATGACTCAGCTTTGAGTGAGTTCTTGAGTGTGAAAACTGGTCTTGAAGGAACTCCTTTTTTCAGTTTGTCTCATGACATGTTCCATGTCTTCCCTAGCAGAATGCAGCTGTCATGTTCCTTTGTGAAAACTCCAGCCCTGTGCATGTCCTGAGTGGGTTGCCTGAGGTGGGTTTTTGATTGTCCGGCTTACCCACTAACGACTTCCTCTTGGATGAAGATCCAAGTGGTTACCTTTGGAGTCCTGGTCTAGGTTTCCAGTTGTTCTTATCCTTTTGGTTGTTCCAGTTGCTCTGTAGGCGTGGCTTTTGGTCCCCCATGGGATTTTTTCCAGCCCGGTTGGGCTGAAAGCGGTTGTGGACATGGGTGTCGACGTTCTCTGTGCTCTTGATGGAAGACTCTGGTGTTGTGATGCCACTGGGTGTCGTCCAGTGCAAAGGGCTGAGATTCTTTGTTGACGGCGTTCAAGAGTGTGGATGTTTTGTTACCTTTCTGTGAGGCCATCTTTTGCTTGTTATAGGCCTTCTGTGTTAGGTTCACCGCAACTTGTTGGATGGTCATAGGAGCGCGGACAGGCATGACGCCTATGCGATGGCTGAGCCAGGGTGCAGCTCATCTTGAAGGTGGAATGATGTTGCTGGTCACGCTTGTCGTGTGCCAGCAAAGTAGGTCGTGTCGAAGCATGCTTGTAGGGACATGGTGGGAGTCTCTTGACTAGCCTCGCTGTTTTTGGTGTGCAAGGTCATTGAACAGTACCATGGTCAGGACTCTGGTACTGTGAAACTCTTTAATCAGCACCTATTATAGGAATAAGACGTTCAAAATGGACTTGGTTTGGTCGAGGCTGTCTGTCGATCATCAGCCAATGTTCCATTCTTCCCCATGGGTGGTGGGGCTAGCATGTCTAACCTGTCTTGTCATTCAGCGTGAGGTCTCAGATACAGCAGAAATGAAATTTCAATATCTTTGCAGGAAGTAAGCCTGGATGTGCGTGGGACCCCTCCTGTGGGTACAGGGATTGAAACCTGCTGTAGTTTTTCAGACAGCTTGTTGAGGGATCTTTGTGATAGTCCAGCGTGTGCAAGCTCCAAGGTCTTGACGGGAGGTTTTCCTTTTGTTGGCAGGAAAGGGTTGTGTGGTGAAGGCGGTGAGGTTTTGGGTTTGTGGCCCCTTCGCTCCTTTCGTCATATGCAGTTCTTGGATTGGGACTCTGCTTTCTTTCTGCTCTGCTTAGCGTGATGAGGCGTAAGAGAAGTTTCTCGTTCCTTGGGCTCTTGTTTCTGCTTGTAAGCATTTTTTGGATCTTTTCTGCCATGCTAGAGCTCATCGTTGGTATAAGTCTAGTTGTTGGGTCAGAATTGTCCGTTCCAGTTCTGGTACCTTTCAAGGTGGTCTCCAAGAATGCACTGATTTTCATGAATTCCGTTGGTCTCTGATGTCAGTCTTGGTTTTTTCTCTATATAGCTTTCGCCTAGTACGGTTCAGCCATAACTAGGAAGCTCGCTGATTCTTAACACACCAGTTCCTCCAAACAAAGCTATGTGCAACGCTACGCACTGTTGCTGGGTCCAGCTGATTCCTGGCCTGCCAAATGGATGGCGCTTGCTTGGAAAGCTGCTTACTCTTCCAAACCGGTTGTTCGCGTATTGGTTCCGCCTGCTAACAGGTCCTCGAGTCGTTGGGGGGGTGCTTTGAGATTGATCTTTGGACTTTTCATCCACAGACTTCCAGCTTGTCTATGGGCGACGGTTGAGCAGTAGTGTCCAGCTTCCTCCTTGAAGAAGGTGGGTGCTGGTGCTTGTCCCCACGCTCAAGAGTTTTCAGTCTGGGTTGTGTGAAGGCATATCTTAGGGAGCTGGTGATCTTTGACTACGCATCCTCGTGGTTGTTGTTCTGGGTCTTGAATCGTGTTCCGGAATCCTTCCTCGGCTTTAGGATGTATTATTAAAAATTAAATAACAAGTTCAAATTTCTTGGGTGTGAGGTCTGTCTGAGCATGCCTCGCATCCAAGTGTTTCACAATCTCACTCTTCCCAAGGGGCGATGGGTCTTGCAGTCTAGCGTTCAATGTTGGCACGCTGGGGAGACAGAGAGACTGTACAACAGATCTGTGTTGAGTAAAAAGCTATTGGTGGGTGGGACAGCTAAGGTGTTGTATCAGTCGGATTGTGAACCACTAAGTGAAGTGTGGTGATTGACTGTGTTGCCTCAGTGCGGGGGGGTGTCTCTAAGTAGACTAGAGATGCGATGTCTAAGTAACTATCACATGTCGAAAGGAGGATAAAGAGAGAAAGAGGTGAAAAACATTATTCAATGAAAAGCACACAATTATTTTCTGTTTTTCAAATGAGGAAAATTACCTTTCCCAATTAAATGGTTATCAAGAAGGTAACCAATATTATTACATCTCTTGTTTTGTGGACCAATGACGTACCATAATAATGCTGATATCTCTTTCCTTCTTATAGTCTAAACAGGATTGAACCCGTACACCTTACAGTTGGACCACCGCTACCAGGGAGTGGCGCGAAGGCAACAGTTGTTCAACACGTATCTCTATTAAATTGATCCTCAGGTTTGGATGAGAATGCTAAAATTTGGATTGCTATTTTCCAAATGAGGGAGGTTAGGAAAAAAAGGAACAAAAGGAGAGGTTTGATTTACAAATCAAATTCCATAAGGGTGATCTCTCGTTCTTCACCTAAGATTGTGTATTCCTTCATTCACCTTAGGAATTGATTGAATGGTTCTGTACATGTCCCATTCACAAATGTTAAAAGTGCAGAGGGAAAGGAAAGGAGAAGAGGACTGGAGATGGGTAAAGTCTCAGTAGGACGTGTTATCTCAACTAATACGAAGGAGACGCCGTTTTTTTAGGTTTGTCTGCACCAACCTATTGCAGAGTGGATATGTGACAAAATAAACTTTAAGTGAACGAGAGTTGTCTTATCTACATTATCTATTTAGACTCCGTAGTGAGGATAACAATGTCCTCTTTTCAGGGCTCAGGGTGTGTCTGTTCCCATGGGCCCAAAATCTAGGATACACTAGAGGAACCGAAATGGATTAACAAGCTCGAAAAGGGGAGTAAAAATTAAACTCTAAGTAATACTATGGCCGCTAGAATCAGGCAAAATAATTTTAGTATTAAAAGGAGAGGAATCTATAAATAAAACAAATAGTGGCTAAGTGTAATAGAGGGTCTTTCAAAACAGGAAGAAAAGAGGGTAAAACTGCAAAGATGAGTAACGTGGAATAGAATAGATTCAGAATGGTAATAAATACATTTGGTAGAATAATTTTTAAGCATTTCCAAGTTTCAAGTCTTGTATTCGTACGTAAAATATTCCGGCCCAAACAGAAATACTAAAAGTTATGATCATCATGAAATGATCTGAGGGAAAATTTTTGACTGATTCCAAATAATTTAATGTTGCAATTAAAGTTGAGATTTGGGGGACCTCAATAATAATTGTAAGTCAGTCTTTTCCCTTTCTAGTAAAATGCCAATCAATTTGATCGTTAAATAAAATTGATAATAAGAGAGAGAAAGATACCAACAATTGTAGTATTTGTAGTATGTTTAACACAGGGTTTAAATCACCTTTATAAAGCTTTGCCCACACACATCAGTCAACGCTAATCATATCCAGCTGGATGTTAATAGCTAGACGAGTGGCTACAAAAACTCTTTGAGGGCTGAAGTGGCTTAGCATAGACTATGTCAATTTAAATACAACTGTTCGTTAGCTAAGTCTATACAT
>NC_056605.1:300658-303058 GCF_018340385.1 Cyprinus carpio
GGTCAGACTTTTTTCCCTCCACTTCCCACCCCTCACACTAAAAATTTAACTCTACTCAGCATCTAACATCTGGTGCGTAGCAACAGGTCTGTGTGTCCTGCCCCGGTCCCTCCTGAATGAGCTGGAATAACCTTCTCTGTAGACTCCTGGCCGAACGAACAAACAATCTTCATTGCTAACATCCATCACTTCTTCATTTTTAAATCTAACTACAGTAACATAATGCATGGGGCTGGATTATACAGTGGTATTACGGAATTCGGGGAAAATTCACCTGTTGCACATGCAATGAAACGCTGGTACGGCCCACCATTGCTGGAGCACCGTACGTTGTGATTAGAGATGAGTTGAGAGGGGCCATTGGGTCTTGTTGACAAATTCCATGAAAGCTTGGGAAAAGTATCTTCATTCTTGTGTGTCCTTTTCATGGTAAAATGGTGAGCGCTCTAATGAAAACCACATAGTGTGCCACTCAATAACATCAGTTGACTCGTCGAATTGAGAGAAAACATTGGCACTGTTCAAATCCTTCCTTAACTGCTCCTCGAAATCCTCTGCCATTCCCTCACACGTCGGTACACAGTGCACGAGAAATGCACGTCCTACAAACCTCTGCATATGTCTGCTAATACACTATCTTTTTATTGGTCTTGGAATTGCCAGTCTGCTGTAAACAAAGCCTATAGTCATTCAAGTTAAATCTCAGGCTGAAGGACCTGGATCAAACCAGAGGACACTGTACACTGAAGTCCCTCTCCATAATTTATCATTTTCCCACTCCCACCTGTTTGATGAGAAGAGGTGGAGGTATGGGCTGGCTCATCTCTAATTGATTGGAAATTTATCCTTTACCACCTTTGGGTATCAACAGCTACTTTGAATCTCATTCCGTTACTGGTACCACCATATAAAATACATTTGTAAGTTGTCAGGGTGTAGTTGCCAGGACCATAGTAATTTTGGATGAATTAGATGTGGCTCTAAACCCTTTATGAGGATGGTACTCACCAGTTATGCTGGAGATTTCACATCCACAGCGATCAACCTTTTCTGCTGACTTCCACACTCTGCTTGCCTCTTTTGATCTCAACCGAGTGTCAACATGTACCACAAATCAGGCAAAACCAAAGGACCTTATTTACACACGCCACATGCTCCACTGATCATGTACTGTTTGTTTTTTTTTTTGAACAATACTTTTATTTTCAAAGATTACTACAGTTAAGGACAAGAGTTACATTTTTCATTCGACAACATCTTTACCCTATATATACATACAAAAACAAAAAAAGTAATACGTAAGTGAACTCAACATAATCTCAAATAAACACATAATATACTAAATTAAATAAAAATAAAAAAAAAAAGAATACAGACAATAAACATACTTGGTCTATTATACTTTCATGTACATCAGTTCCACAACGAGTCACCATAGATATCAAAAAGTAATAGAAACGTTCCAGATGACCAAAACTCTTGAAGTTTGTTTTTCAAAAAATAGGTAATCTTTTCTAAGGTCCAGGCATGAGGTCATCCCCTTTATCCATTGAGACACTCCAGGACTTTTCTTTTTTTCTAAGAAAACATGCCAATTACACGTTTAGTTCCAGCAAAAGAGATTTAACAACAATCTTCGTTGAGTCATTAAAGTTCAGAGGAAAAAACCATATGTAATATACAAACCTGGGATCAGAGGAATTACTTTACCAATAATTGGACTTATAATATTCGATATTTTAACCCAAAAACAATTAACTTTAGTGCATTCCCACATACAATGGAATAAAGTTCCCATCTCTTGTTTACATTTGTAGCATAAATCAGGAATATTCGGGTTGAAGTGATGTAACTTAACTGGAGTGATATATTGTCTACTCAACCATTTATACTGAAGCAGTCTCAAATGTGTACTCGTTGTCTGAGTTTGGGCTTTTAAACATGCTATTTGCCACTCTTCCTCAGTTATATCAGCCTGCAGTTCAGAGCGCCATGCTTGAAGTCTGTCATTAAATGATTCTTTAGATTTGGCCTCAAACTGTTTATATAACACAGATATCTGTCCTCTACCTTTCAAACAGTTAAGTGTAATATTTTCGAAAGTAGAGAGAGGAGGCTCAACCAAACTTTGGCCTTGTCTTGACAGAATGAAGCCACGTAATTGCAAATATTTGAAAAAGTGCTTTTGCGGAATTCCAAACCTTGTCCTAATTTCTTCAAAGGACATAAAGTTTCCTTCATTATAGAGATCAGACACCTTACAAATACCTTGAATTGACCAGATTTTAAAACCTGGATCAGCTCTACCAGGACGGAAATTTTCATTACCAAAAACTGGTGAAAAGCGCGAGAGTTGTCGTAAGTCACCTAGATGAGCAAGAACCTCAAACCAAACTGTTC
>NC_056605.1:303201-305954 GCF_018340385.1 Cyprinus carpio
CTGCCTTATGGAGGAACAGCAACACAGATTTAGAATTATTAATTTTATATCCTAAGAATTCTCTAAACATTTCAATCAAATTTAGCAATGCAGGAACAGACTGTTTTAGATTAGAAGAGAATATAATTATATCATCTGCGTACAATAAAATGCGGTGTTCTGAGGAGCCAATTGTAATACCTGAAATATGTATGTGATTACGAATTGCCATAGCCAATGGTTCGATCGCTAAGGTGAAAAGCAAGGGAGAGAGCGGGCAGCCCTGGCGTGTTCCCCTGTAAAGCCTGAAAGGGGAAGATACTGTTCCATTTGTTAATATCTCAGCTGAAGGGTTAGCATACAGGATCCGTACCCATTTCATAAACTTATCCCCAAACCCCAATCTTTCCATAGTTTTGAACAGGAACTGCCACTCAATCCTGTCAAATGCTTTTTCAGTGTCTAATGAGAGTAGTGCATTATCACAAGTATTAAATTTCTCATGTAATATATTCAATACTCTACGAATATTATGCAAACCTTGCCTCCCCCATACAAAGCCATTTTGATCCATGTGAAAAAGCTTGGGCAAATGTATTTCTAATCTCTTTGCTAGCACTTTGCAAAGAATCTTTAAATCATTATTCAGGAGAGAAATTGGTCTATATGAACCATAATCAGTTGGCGACTTGCCAGGTTTTAAGAGCAAAGTGATCACCGCAGTATTTAGAGAGAGAGGCAAAGACCCATTATTCAGGTTTAGATGAGAAGAGAACTAATTATATCATCTGCGTACAATGAAAATGCCCCCCGGGTTTGAGGAGCCAATTGTAATACCTGGAAGTATGTATGTGATTACGAATTGCCATAGCAAATGGTTCGATCGCTAGGTGAAAAGCAAGGGAGAGATGCGGGCAGCCCTGGGTGTTCCCCTATTAAAGCCTGAAAGGGGAAGATACGTTATACATTATCTCATTTTTGGGATAGACTGAATGTGTTATCTCACCCTCCTTTCTCTTTGAAATAGGAATTTATGGTCTCTTTCAGGATGTTTGTACCCATTTCATACGCAAGGGGCTAGCCTAACTTACACGACCTCTCCCCACCCTCATAATAAGTCCCATAGTTTGAACGAACTGCCAACTCAATCCTGTCAAAATGCTTTTTCAATTTGTGCCGTTCCAAAGAGAATAGGAGTATTTTGGTATATTTCAAGATTCAATTTTCTTTAATTTTGCTTTCAAGGTTACCATTTCTACTTGACAGCGCTTATATTTATAATTTGTGTAACTAATCATTTGCCCTCTTATAAAAGCTTTAAATGCTTCCCACCTGACTGAAGCAGAGTTTCATATCGTGTTATTTCAAAATAATTTATCATATGTTATCAATGAACGCCAAAATTGGGATCTCTCAACCAGTTATATGTAAGCCCATCTTGGGGATCTGCATAAGAAATTAGGAAAATTTAATGTAATGAAAACTGCAGCATGATCTGAAATCTAATCTGCTATCTACCAGCATTTCCTAACTTTGGCGATTAGATCAGTAGATAAAAGAAAATATCTATACGAGAAGAATGTTTTATAAGTGCTAGGAGTAGCATGATAGTCAAAGTATCCGGGGTCGGTTCCCCATATATCTATTAAAATGTTTAAAACTTGCATGTACTGTTTTAACTCTGTTCTAGTCTGTAAGTGAGAGAGGTCTGATTTAGTTGATCCATCTAATTCTGGATATAGAGCACAATTAAAATCTCCTCCTATGACAAAATATCCTGGCAGTTCAGCCAATATTAAAAATAGATTTCTGTAAAAAGTCAGATTATCCACATTGGGCCCATAAACATTCACTAAATTCAGTCTAACAGATAGGATCTCGGCTTGGATGATTATGTACCTCCCTAGTCTGTCCTCAATAGTGTTAATTATTTGTAAAGGTATAGATTTATTTATAAGTACAAGAACCCCCCTACTGTATGAATTAAAAGAGGCCGAAAACACTTGTCCTGGCCATCTCTTCCTCACCGTAACCACATCCTCTGGGACTAAGTGAGTTTCCTGAAGGAACACTATTTTAGCTTTCATTTGCCTTATTCTGTTCAACACTTGTTTTAATTTTACAATCTTCTTTAGACCTCTTACATTCCAGGATGTAAATTGAATATCAGATAGGGGAACCATTATCGTATATAGAGTGTATTCCCGTCCTTGCAAAAAGTACTACGTACGTATATAGATATACTTTGAAGAAGAACAAAAAAAAAAAAGGAAAAAAGAAAAAAAGAAAACACAATAACAGATGGTAAAAGCAAAAGTACAGCCACATAGAACAACGGCCAAACACACAGGAACTTCCCCCCGGAATGAAACACATCATCCCTCCTCCCCCTCCCAGTTTTTAAACACTTCCAAGGACTTCTCGAAAGAGCCTGATTATGGCCAACTCTGGAGGGATCCACCCGCGATCTTTTCACAGTGAGAACAGCTTGCCTGAGGGGCTGGACGGGGTCCCGCAGCAGTCAGAAATGTCAAACCAACATCACAAAAAAAAATCTTTTTTAGCATATAGCTTATCAGTAATAAACCAGAAGTTTGCTTACGTTCATGAAACTGACCCCAAAAAGAAATGTCCTCCTTTAAGACTTGCTAAGCATCTTTCAGATCTTGCAAAAACCTCTGAGCTTCCGGAGGGTTGTCAAACAAGTGGCGCTTTCCCTTGTATGTCACGCACAAAGTAGCTGGATGCAAGATGCCATAACGCAATTCGGGAAT